>NC_142441.1:144169696-144472727 GCF_059453495.1 Arachis ipaensis | reverse complement strand
GCGTAGTATTTATTAATAATGAGATAGATGTTGATGGTAGTGAGATTTTTGTTATTCAAATGGCTTAATGAGTTAGGATTTTGTTGTAGAAATATGTTTTATCTATTTTGTTCAAATAGCAATTATATAAACTAATTAGACAGTAACAAGAGACTTGATAATCATGGTGTTAGTTTGGGTGGTATTATGCCCTGAAAATATAGGCCATGTAATATTATCATTTAAAATTAGTTGTAGTTGTTGCAGTACATGGTGTGTAGAGTAGTAGTAAATTTTTTTTTGGCATTAGAATTTGATGGTATGTTCATGCTTATTGATTTAGGAGAGCTAAAGAAACAACGATTCATGCATTAATGACTGTTTGAGCAATGATTTAAGATGATGAAATTAACAACAGATCACGATCGATTAGTTAGATTAGTGATTAAAAGATTTTGTTTATAAATTGATGTGAGTATGGTTAGTGAATAAGGATGTGGGATTTATTTTATTTTATTTTTTTAAAAATTATTGAATTTTCTACTGCTTTTTTTTAGGGGTTACCTATTGCATGAGTTTGATGTAGTTACAATTATTTTTTAAAAAAAAGGCCAAACATCTTATCAGCGGCCATCATACCAAAACCAAGATCTACCACCATTCAAAAAAAAAAAAAACAAAAACAAAAACTATTATTAAATTAATTTTTTCAGTGCGTCATTAGCATTAGTATTAGAATTACTAAATTTTAATGATCTACATAAATGAAATTTATTATTGTTACTGGTTCACTGTAAACAAGTACTCTGAAATTGTGGATCCCGTCTCTATATATACTGTTACCACATGCAATGAAATATAAAAAAAATGATGAAGTCAAGACAGGCATTCACTATAAGATGATGACACGGTTGTTCAGTAGATGTTGAAAGTTTTGCCTTTTAGTACCATAGAATCTCCCTAGCTAAAATAAATTTTAAAAGATTGTTTATCTTCAATTTAATCCTTAAAATATTAAATATCTCAAATTAATTGTTCTATTAGTTAGACTATAGTACTTGTTTGAGTGCGATTATCTTGATAAAAAAAAAATTTTTCGATGAAAAATATCTTTTTTATTTTTGGGATAAGTATTGTTTTGGTCCCTAATGTTAAAGGTCAGAATCGAAACCGTTTCCAACGTAATTTTTTATTTAGAATTATCCTTAATTTTTTTCATATTAAAATCGTTCTTTTTAATAAAAATTTTTATTTTATTACTAAATTACCTTTATTAATAAAAAATTATAAAATTAAAAAAAAAAAAGAAAACACGCGAGGGGGCAAGGAAAAAGGGAAAAGGGGAAGGGCGTGAGGCAATGGGGGAAGGAAAAGGGGAAGGGAGAGGGGGAAGGGGGAAGGGGAACGGGGGAGGGAGGACGGCGCCGGCAAAGGGGGAGCTTTCTGCTTCTGCTTGAGCCTCAGCTTCTGCTTCTGTGACTGCTGCGTCACCGGGAAGGGGAGCCCGACGTGAGGAGGGCGGCACGCGAAGGAGAGAGAGGGATCTGAGGCTGAGTTGGGTTCCTACCACCGCCAATCTGCCCAACCGTCGTCGCTCCGTCATCCACGAGCTGCCGGTGGTTCTGCTTCGGCTTCTGCATCTGCTTCTTCTTCTTGCTTCGGCTTCTGCTATTTGCTTTGGCCTCTGCTTTCTGCTTCTACTTCTTGTGCTTCTGTGACTGCTTCTGCTTCTACTTTTAATTCTGATTTTGATTTGTTGTTTTCTTATTTTATTGTTGTTGTGTGTTGATTTGGTTGTTGAATTTGTGTTGATTTGTTAATTTGTTGAATTTCTTATTCCTTGATTTGTTGAATTTGTGTTGATTTTATTGATGTTGTTATTCTTGGTGGTGGAGGTAAAGGTGCTGGTAGTGGTGGAGGGTATTTTTGTCTGAAAAAAGTTAAAAGAACAATTTTAATACGAAAAAAATATTAAGGATGATTCTAAATAAAAAATTACGTTGGGGACGGTTTCAATTCTGACCCTCAACGTTAGGGACCAAAACAATACTTATCCCTTTATTTTTTAACGTGTTTAGCAAATTTCTAGTAGTAAAAGTAAAAGTACTAAAAAAAACATCTTTTTTTATAAGCTACAATTTACATATTTTTTTAAAAGATCTTTTTTTCTTAAAAAAAGATATTTTTTACATAATAAATAAACAAAAAATAATTTTATATTATTATACCCAAACATAATTGATAGATAAAAAGATCTTTTTGCAAGAGATATCCAAACATAAAATTACTTTTACTTTTCCATAAGATCTTTTAAAAAAAAGATAACTCGAAAAAAAAAATCTTTTTTTAGAAGCTTATCTAAACACGCCCTATAACATATTACAAAAAGAAATCTTATGTCATATTTGAAAAAAAAATAAACAAATTATGTGGTGCCTATAATTTTAGTGCCGAACTTTCCTTTTATGGTAAGTTTTAAATATTAAAAAATTATTTATTTTTATATTTTTTAATTTAAATATTAATTTTTATCTCTTTTTAGTAAGTTAGGCAGGTATCCGTATATATAGACAAGATAGCAAGCACCAAAAAAATAATATAAGAATAAAGTGATAACTTAGTTCCTAAAGAATTTCGTATTAGATAAATTAGTCCTTAAGTAATAAAAAGTACAAAATTAGTCCCTTAACTTCCGTCAGACATCGTTAGGCCTTCAGTTAACGCTGTTAGTGATTGATATTAAACGACGTCGTATCAAAGAGGCACAAAATGCTTATGTTTTATAAAAGGTGAGCATTGCTTGTGTTTCTATTTATCTCAGACCTAGACTCGCATAATTACACTTAGGAGTAGAAACAGGCTAGGATAGGCCATACTTTTTTTTTAACATGTTTGATCTGTCTTGTAGTCAATTGGTCTGAGGTTGACCTGCAGTCTATTATAGACTTTTTTTAAAGTATTAAACCTAACATATTATCTAGTTTGGTCTGACCTGAAATCTGTTAAAAGACTTAATAATTTTTTTTATAAAAATAAAAATATTATTTAAAAAAATATTTTTTAATAAAAATATTTATATGCAATATATCATATTTAATATTTATAAAAAATTTTAAACTTTAAAGTATTTAAAATATACAAAATTATTTATAATAAAATATAATAAATTTAAAATATCTCATAATTTTTTAATAACAAAAAAATTATTTATATATTTAATTATGTTTTAACAAGTTCAGACAGCGCTGACAGACTAATAAAACTAGTTAGTCATGGATCTAGCCTATTAACATATTAACATATTATGAGTCTGTACCTATTTTATAACAAGTTAGATTAAACACAGACTAGACTGTAGACCCCTTGACAAACTGCCTGTCTTTTTTTACCTCTAATTACACTCAAAGACACTACGACTTCACTCCAAAACTCAACCATCCATTGTTCATAAAGGCCTACAGTGAGGAAGACGACTTGCTAGAGATTTTTCCAGCGCGCGCAAACTTGTGAGGTTAGTGATTCCAACTTCTTTCAAAGGTTACTATTTCCGCATTGTTGTTAAAATAATAAAAAAATTTGAAATGTTTGTCGGTCATGGTTTGTAAACAGTTGCATTGGTAGTGTAAAATGGAACAATACAGAAAGAATTGTAACAATGGACATGAAAAACATTGTTTATTTAATTGTAATTTTATGCATTTTTTAGATGGATGTGTTTGCAATCCATTCGTTGGGGCTTTTGAGGGGAAACCAAAACTGTAAATGAGTCTGATATGATTATGTATTTCGTGTTAGAAACGGGAGAGGGAGCAATAGGAAAAATGTTTGTATTTAAGTTGTCTATTCGAATTGTCTGGAATGATACAATATAAAAGGGTATTTATAGGTACTAAGAGAATCGTAATAATAAAGACGTAATCTCCTATAATAAATATTCAGATATACTAAATAATACTAATTGACCCTAATTGATCCTAATTATATTCTAACATCACTTGAGTTTGAAACTTATTTAAAACAACGAAATAAAGAGAAAAAAACTGCATAAACTGATAAAATAGATGCAGACGGAGTTGTCTGAAGGAAGCGCAGACGGAACTGCCGCTTGTCTGAAAGAAGCGCAGACGAAACTGCCGCTGCCTGAAAGAAGTGCAGACAGAACTGCCGGAAAGAAGCGTAGATGGAACGGCCGCTTGTCTGAAGGAAGCGCAGACGGAACTCCTGCTTGTCTGAAAGAAGCGCAGACGAAACTGCCACTGTCTGAAAGAAGTGCAGACGGAACTGCCGAAAAGAAGCACAGATGGAACTGCCGCTTGTCTGAAGGAAGCGCAGACGGAACTGCCACAAAAAACGTAGACGGAACTGCCACAAGGAAATACAAATGAAACACAGATGGAACTGCCATAAGAGAACGCAGACGAAACTACCACAAGACAACGCAGACGAAACTGCCGAAAGAGAGCGAAAACTATATGATTTGTTCATGAGAATAGGTAAGCAGCGGATGACAATGGTGTTTGATTCGACTCGGAAAAACACAAGACAAAGAGAACAAGCTAGTTAGTGAGGTGAAAAATTATCAAACGAGTGACAAAAGGTAAGGAAAAATGGCATAGAAAAAAAAAGTGCAAAAACTACGGTGATTTCACCACAAGGAAAATAACATATCCTCTTCAAGGAGAACACCATGGCTTTGATACCAGGTTAGAAACAAGAGACTAAACTAGAGAAAGGATTTGTGTATTATTGAGTGTATTAAAGTTGTCTATTCGAATTGTCTGGAATGATACAATATAAAAGGGTATTTATAGGTACTAAGAGAATTGTAATAATAAAGACGTAATCTCCTATAATAAATATTCACATATACTAAATAATACTAATTGATCCTAATTGATCATAATTATATTCTAACACTTCGAATCAAGGTACCACTTATTATTGCCATTATTCTCTTGTAACAAAAACAGGACATCCATATCATAATCAACTAGTAACTACAATAATTCAGCCAAAACTTCCAACTAAAAATGTCATTGTAATTACAACTAACAACACAAGTAACTCAGAACCAACAATTTCACACTTAGATCTAGCTACACTGACAGTTCTTCTTTCTTTTTCTTCAACTTTGTCCTTCAATTTTTTCATCCTTTCTTCTAATTCCAACAATCTCGCCTGAACCACTTACCTGGCCTTCTCTTCATGATGGTCACCAATAACTTCATCAAACCATTTAAAAAACTTACAGTATCGCAGCTTTTCTTATAAAGAATGAAAAACAGAAAATAATAGATGACAATATATGAACCTAAATGGTAGCTAATCATGTAAAAGTTATTGATTCTTACCCTGTAATATAGGCACCCAAAGAATAATCTGCTCATGTTCTCCCTGGTGCCTAACTTGTAGAGTGTCACATATACATTGCTTGGGGGCAAGAACGATGCTTGATCCCCTTTCCTTCCCACCAACACTTTCACCACTCCAATTTGAGCAATCTGTCGCCCCTCTTCTTCCTCCACTAAAGCTAGAGCTTTCGTTGCTTGATACGAGCTCTGTGGGACAAATTGAGAATTATCATGTGCCAATTGGTATATTAGAAAATAAAAGAAGATTTTGTAAACATGGCTAAATTATTTTGTCAAGGAGATGCATCAAGAATTGGGTAAGACAATGGTTAACGATTATGGAAAGCCAAACTCTTACTATTTACAAGGGGAGTGGATCCTCTCCAGTGGAAAAAAAACTGGATGGTGTCCAGTGTTTAATCTCACCCTTCATTATTTTTCTCTCTTATTTATTTTTGATCCCACTTATAGAATTAAAGGTGACAGATCACACTTTATTCTCTCAAGTGTTAAAAAAAATGGAGAGGATCCATTTCCATTTACAAGTTACATTGAAAATTCTCGTTAGTCAAGTTGAATCAAATAGACATAATTTTCTTAGTATTTATTTTAAGACTTATTTTATATTTATTCTATTTTATTTTATTTTATTTGTTTTAAGCCCAATTATGATTTGGCCCATTTTTATTTCAGCAAACTTATAAGTTAGGGTTTTAAACTTAAGAGGTATAAAATCTCTGAAATCTAGTAGCCACTTTTTTCCTTAATTTTTGATAAATAAAAATTTCTTTAAGTTTCTTTGAGAAAATTAGGTGTGCATAGGAGAGATAGAGTGATTCTCTTAACTGTTGCATCAGGAAATCAAATTGAGGTAGAGAAGTCCCTTTCTTTAAATTTTCATCTTATCCTAGATTCCGTTCCGTATCATTTGATATCAGATTTCGGATATTAAATTCATCTTTATTAATCTATATTTGTTCTTCCTTGACCTTGTTCATAAAAAAATCAACCTAAGTGGTCGCCGTCATTACTGCGTCGTTCATTGTTTCTCGTTGGTGCCTTCTTTCGTGCCTTGTTTTCCTTCTTATTCCTTTCTGATTGTGTTTTTTGGTGCCTTTTGTAATACCCTATCATACAGAGCTTTACACCTAGGATGTAAAATAGAAGTGGCGAGGCGCTACGACCTCTAAAAGTAAAACATATATATATATATATATATATATATATATATATCACATCCCAATACTCAATTCATTCCATAGTACCCCAATACACAACCCCAATAAGCTTAACAACTTTAACTCACAATTAACCAAACTCAACCTCAAAATTCACATTCAATTCACAATCATATACCCAACTATCATCATTCTCACCTCAAGTGCACCGTAATCTATATAACATACTTCGTTATTCATCAAGCTATCATCATCATGGTTCATCATTAATTTCAATATCAAACATCAAAATCCACATCTCATGCTCACACAATAACTAATCAATCCAACCAACTAATTCAATATCCATATACATCAAATTCAACAATTATCCTCATTATTTACTAATCACAACAATGCACATATTTATCCTATCCTACGGTCGACTAGCCTAAGTCTTCACGACACATTATATTTTAGTTACAAGAAATCGAAACCATACCTTGGCCGATTCCTCTCCAAACTCAAACACCTCAATTCAAGCCTCCAAGGCTCCAAATCAAATGCTATAAGTTCCAGCCACCAAAAGTTCCAATTCAAGTATACCACTTTGCCATTTGACTTCAATTTCACAAACATACAACCTAATGTCATATAATTCCATATACATACAAATTTTCAATACCCTAATCTCATGAAATTGACAAATTAGAAGGAAAGTAATGATTCTTTACCTTATCCATAGATTAATTGGACAAAACTCAACAATTATCCACTGCTAGAGTACCCCTAAACCATCAAAATCACCAAAATCATCCAATACTCACACTAAAACGAGAATTTAGAAAAGGGGGAAAGAAACTGGACATAATATACAAAGTTTCTTATCACTTTGTTTGAATAAAAATGAAGAGGACTCCGAGACGAACACGTGGCCACGACGGCTCGTCAATCAGAGCTCCGGATTGAAAGTTACGTGGATTTGAAGTTGGAATTAGGTTAGGGTTCTCCTTTGTTACTCCCACCCCCCAAGTTCCGTGTAATTTCATTATGTGATGGGGAAGAAGGCTGACTCATGGCCTTATATAGTTGGGCCTTGAGCCCGGTTTGGGTCCGGTCTAATTGGTTCGGCTCAATGGCCCAATTTTAGGCTAAAATTTTTAAAATTAGTGTCAAAATTCATATTTTAATTATTTATACTTCATGAAACTATAAAATTTAATTTTCTAATTTCTTTAAATAATAATTAATTTATTATCTAATTATTTACTAATTTTGCAAATTTTACATCCTACCCACCTAACAGAAATTTTTGTCCCAAAAATTCGCTCTCAAATCTTCATATACACTCTCTCAATACCAACCAACCTCACAGCCACTTTCTACCATTCTTCAACACAAATTCAAACACTAATTCACATTCTCCATTCTCATGTACAAGATCATAAACTTAACCAAATTCAAGCCTAAGTCATACCGATTTGTTTCACTCTTAGCTTCGTCTAGTTCTTTCTCAGTATCTACACGCTCTCTTACCCTTTAAGGTTATCATCTAAATCAAAATAATCTCAAATGCTTCTCACTATCTCAAACACTAAACAATTCCTCAATCTCTTACTCCGATTCAAACCGCTATAACCTAAATCACACACTCACACTTTTCATTTCTTGATCCTACGTCAATCTTCGAAATAATCTCCCAATACTCTTTTCTCACACCACTACAACTCTAGAGCCACCAAATCATTGCGCTTCCATAGCGCCACTCTAATTCTAAACAATTAAGGACTTAATCACTCGTATACTCTGCCAGAACACTCCTTGAATCTCTTTATCTCTCTAACTAAACGCCATTGTCCTTTACTCCAATTGTACGAGTTCTAATCCCTTGATTTTCTTCACCACCAGGTCCATTACCTCCTCTATCACTATTTCTAGCTTGTTGACTCAACCTGACAGCAATAGCCTGTACAGCAGCAGCCCTATCATCAACTGTATCACCTCACTCGCGTCCACGAGATGTCCTTTGGGTCTTGTCCACACCGAACAATTGATATTAAGGTGATCAGACTAAATATCTCAAGTTTAATGCTTCGAATCTCCAAAAGTATGCTCATGAATATTTATGCTATATATGTTAAGCAGACATCCTAGATAGCATATACATGCAGACAGAGAATGCTCAGAAGCATAGTCAGTTCATTCTTCAGGCTCTACAGAAACGAACTGCTCTGATACCATAATGTAACACCTTACCACACAAAACTTTACTCTTAGGATGTAAAACAGAAGTGGCGAGGCGCTACGACCTCTAAAAATAAAACATATATATATATATATATATATATATATATATATATATATATATATATATATATATAGCTGAAAGAAAATTTTATCGAGGAGCCTTTGAAGGAAAATAAAACAAAATGTTAAACCGAAAAACGCAATACTCACGTGAACGTTAGCATAAAACAAATAGGATAAGAGTAACGCAATATATATATATATATATATATATATATATATATATATATATATATATATATATATATATATATATATATATATATATATATACAAGAGGTGACTTCCAAGGATACAGATAACAAAGCTTCTGACTCGATTAGCGAAGTTAAAGCCGATCAGAGCATATATATACATACATATATACAAGGATAACCCAAAGTACCCAAAATACTGTTTACAAAATATGTGTCTCCAAGTCAACTTCTAGGAGGGACCAAGCATAATATATACATAGTGGAGAGATAAATGTATCCATACATACAACTTAACCAAAAACAAAAGCCCAAAACACAAGAATCCTTCGCTGACATATGCTCCCAGAATGCCTCAGCAAGGTGCCGCTTGACCTGCAGCTGAAAATCACAAAATATGTATAGGATGAGAACCAGAGGTTCTCAGCATGGTAACGGTGCCCACATAACTAACATATAAGGTCCCGGGAAAGCCGAAGACGATCCTAGAACTTTCGACATTAGATTCAAACTTAAAACTAACATTGTAAACCATAAACAGGGTGAGGTATCTAAGGATTCTTGGTTCCAACTCAATTCCTAACTTAACCCCTAAGTTCATTGCCTTTCCTCCAATCCTCCGAAATACCGATGCACAGACAAACAAAGCAGACAAAGTAAACACAAGTAGATATTCAAATATAGCAATTATAGCAAACAAGCATAGATATTCAAGTAAGCAAACCCAAGTAATGCAAAACCAAACAAGTCACATAAATGCATATGATGCATGCCTTTCCTACTGGCCATGAGCTCACGTGTCGGTTACTTTGCCAGAACCTGACACATCCCGTAGCTAACCCGGATATCGTCCTCTTAAAAATCGGTGGGCGGTACACCACCACGAACCCCACCATTGCGAGCGGTACACCACCACAAATCTCGCAAGATCTTCAATTGGAAAATAACACACACACGTGGGCGGTAAACCACCACGAACCCCACATAACATTCTCTTTTAAAAACATGTGGGTGGTACACCACCACGAATCCCACATAACATTCTCTTTAAAAACATGTGGATGGTACACCACCACGAACCCCACATACATCTCAACACTGCGCAAGCGGTAAAACACCACGAACCTTGTCAGGTCAAGTTCAAAACAAATTCATTTTCAAATTTATTATAACTCATTCATTCATATCCATTCATAATCATTCAAAACCATTCACTAAGGCCAGATTCATCATATATATATATATATATATATATATATATATATATATATATATATATATATATATATATATATATATATATATGTCATCCCAATGCTCAATTCATTCCATAGTACCCCAACACACAACCCCAATAAGCTTAACAACTTTAACTCACAATTAACCAAACTCAACCTCAAAATTCACATTCAATTCACAATCATATATCCAACTATCATCATTCTCACCGCAAGTGCACCGTAATCTATATAACATACTTCATTATTCATCAAGCTATCATCATCGTGGTTCATCATTAATTTCAATATCAAACATCAAAATCCACATCTCATGCTCACACAATAACTAATCAATCCAACCAACCAATTCAATATCCATATACATCATATTCAACAATTATCCTCATTATTTACTAATCACAACAATGCACATATTCATCCTATCCTATGGTCGACTAGCCTAAGTCTTCACGACACATTATATTTTAGTTACGAGAAACTGAAATCATACCTTGGCCGATTCCTCTCCAAACTCAAACACCTCAATTCAAGCCTCCAAGGTTCCAAATCAAGTGCTATAGGTTTCAGCCACTAAAAGCTCCAATTCAAGTATACCACTTCGCCATTTGACTTCAATTTCACACATATACAACCTAATGTCATATAATTCCATATACATACAAATTTTCAATACCCTAATCTCATGAAATTGACAAATTAGAAGGAAAGTAATGATTCTTTACCTTATCCACGGATTAATTGGACAAAATCCAATAATTATCCACTGCTAAGGTATCCTTAAAACATCAAAATCACCAAAATCATTTAATACTCACACTAAAATACGAATTCAGAAAAAGGGAAAGAAACTGGACGTAATATACAGAGTTTCTTACCACTTTATTTCGATAAAAATGAAGAGGACTCCGAGACGAACACGTGGCCGCTGACGGTCGTCAATCAGAGCTCCGAATTGAAAGTTACGTGGATTTAAAGTTGGAATTAGGTTAGGGTTCTCCTTTGTTACTCCCACCCCCAAGTTCAGCGTAATTTCATTATGTGATGGGGAAGAAGGCTGATTCATGGCCTTATATAGTTAGGCCTTGGGTCCGATTTGGATCCGGTCTAATCGGTTCGGCTAAATGGCCTAATTTTAAGCCAAAATCTTTAAAATTAGTGTCAAAATTCATATTTTAATTATTTCTACTTCATGAAACTATAAAATTTAATTTTCTAATTTTTAAATAATAATTAATTTATTAGCAAATTATTTACTAATTTTGCAGGTTTTACACCTTTTCTTTTTTTTTTCTTTTTCTTTTTCCTTATTATTCCCATACAGTTTAGGTTTCTTTAAAAAAAAAACAAGAAAAATAACAACAAAATATTGTCCAGTAGCATTTAGGTTTTAAAAAAAAAACACAAAAAATTTGTGTTATCTTAAAAAAATCTAAAAAAAAATTTTAGAAAATTTTATTATTTTTATCTCCTTATACTATTTATCTTTTGTTTATTATTTCAATCCTTTTTTCTCTTATTATTGTGTCGAATTTTCTCTAATTTTTCTTGTTTTTATTTGATTTCTAAAATGTAACAGCCAAAGAAATTTAAAAGTGATAAAAGGTAAAAGTGGTGAGTTTGATACAGGGTAAAAGCCAATTTTGAGAGTAAACACGAGTGTCCATCCTTGAGTGAAACACGTGAGGGAATGATTGCGAGGTCATTTCTATAATATTTTTGCAGGTTCATTGCTATGACGAGCCACTCAGAAGAAACTCTAGTTGACATGGGAATGATACAAAGAGTCATTTAACACTTAACTAATCGCTTAAATAAATTGAAAGAATGGAGGCAGGAGGTGACATAGACATTGTCCAAGAATACTAAATAAGAAACTTTTTAGAATCAGCATCAGAATTATATACCTTCTAATGATGACTTTGATGGGGCTACAACACCTCGACACAGAAGTCAAAATAGCAATATTAATGCCATCAAGATGCAAATACCACCATTTAAAGGAAGAAACGATCTTGAAGTTTATTTGGAGTGGGAACATAAGGTAGAAAGAATTTTTGCTTGTCTTAATTACTTTGAGGCAAAGAAAGTTTATTTGGCAGCAGTTGTGTTCTCTGACTATGCCTTGCTTTGGTGGAATGAACCAGTGAAGACAAGACGATAGAATGACAATCACCTTATAGAGAGTTGGGATCTTATGAAGCGACTCATAAAGAAGAAATTTGTGCCTTTGTACTACTACAGGAAAGTGCATCAAAAGTTACATCGTTTGACTCAAGACTCCAAGTCCGTTGAAAATTACCATAAGAAAATAGAGATCACTGCCAACATAGAAGAGAATACTGAGGTTACTATGGCACGGTTTATAGGAGATTTGAATAGAGTGATTGCTGATGTGGTGGAGTTACATCATTATGTGAAGATGGAAGATTTAGTCAGTATGAAAATGAAAGTGGAGAGGCAACAACAAAGAAAAGCACCAAGGAAATTGTCTCATGCTAATCTAAAGTGGGAGTCTCGTAGTGCTGACAAAACAAAGACTAAAAGTGCTAAATCCAAGGAGTTGTTTGATGCTATAAAGAAGAAATGTAATTATAACTCTTCTTCTACTACTTCTAGACACAGAGACATTAAATACTTTAACTGTCATGGTATGGGTTATTATGCTAGTAATTGCCCAAACACGAGGATGATGATTATTAGAGGGGATTACATTGTGTCTGATTCTGATCTTGGTGATGATTCTGATCATAATAGTATGCAATCTTTGGAGGATCGTTCTGATGGTGATATTGAATATGCAGTCCATGGTGAATCTCTTGTTGTTAGACGTGCTTTGAATTTACAAGTGAAAGAAGATAGTCTAGAGCAACACCAAAATTTTTTTCACACTAGATACTTGGTGGGTAAAAAGGTGTGTAGTCTGATTATTGATGGTGGGAGTTGGACTAATGTGGCTAGTACACTTATGGTGAAAAAATTGGATTTGACATGTGTTCAACATCCTAAACCATATACGTTGCAGTGGTTGAATGATAGTGGTGAGATCAAGGTTGACAAGCAGGTGACAATTACATTTTCTGTTGAAAAGTATGTTGATGAGGCATTGTGTGATGTGGTGCCAATACAAGCTTGTCAATTATTATTAGGGAGACCTTGGCAGTTTGACTGTCAAGTATTTCATGATAGTTACACGAATTGGTTCTCCTTTGATTTTATGGTCGTAAGATCACTATTATTCCATTACCACTTAAGAAGGTTTACCTTGATTAGTTGAAACTTCAACAGGATAACAAGAAAAAAAGGGATGTGAGGTCAAAGAAAAATCTGAGAGAAAAGAATATAGCAAAAGGTCCAAAAGTGAATGAAAAGAAAGAAAAGAGCACATGTCATGAGATTAATGCGAATACAGAGAAAATTGAGAGAGTTGAGAGAAAATTATATTTCTTTGAAAAAGAGAGAGATTTAAAGAGTACTTTAATAGGCAAGAGAGTTATGATTATGGTTTGATTTAGAGATACTTTATTATCTGACACTGAACTTAATCCAAATTTGCCAAATAGCTTTGTCTCTGCAGAAATTTGCAGATATCTTTCTTATTGACGTGCCAAGTGGTTTGCCTCAATTACGAGAGATTGAGCATCAAATTGATTTTATTCCAAGTGCTAGTATTTCTAATAGATCAGCCTATAGGAGTAACCTTGAGAAGACAAATGAGCTTCAAAGGCAAGTAAATAAATTACTAGCCAAAGGTCACATCAGGAAGAGTATAAGTTCATGTGTTGTACCAGTTTTGTTGGTTCCAAAGAAGGATAGTACTTGACGGATGTGTGTGGATTGTCGTGCAGTAAATAAGATTACGATAAAGTATCGTTATCATTTTCCTAGGTTAGATGATATGATTGATGGATTACATGGTGCATGCATATTTAATAAAATTAATTTAAAAAGTAAGTATCATCAAATTAGAATGAAATTCAGAGATAAATAGAAAACTGCATTTAAAACCAAACATGAATTATATGAGTGATTAGTAATGTCTTTTGGATTAACTAATGCACCTAATACTTTTATATGTCTAATGAACCATGTTTTGCTAAAATGTTTGGGTAAATTTATTGTTGTTTATTTCAATGATATTCTTGTTTATAGCACTTGTTTAGATGATCACTTGTCACATGTTTCAACTGTTTTGAAAATATTTCGAAAAAAAATTATATCCCAATTTTAAAAAGTGCACATTTTATATTGATAGAGTTGTATTTTTTTATTTTGTTGTGAATGCGAGTGGAATTGAGGTCGATGAGAAAAAAATGAAGGCTATTTATGAATGGACAACGCCTAAGAATGCTTCTAAGATAAGAAGTTTTCATGGTTTAGTTGAATTTTACAGGAGCTTTGTGAAAAAGTTTTCTATCATTGATGTGCCTCTCATAGAGGTTATCAAAAAAGATGTTGAGTTTAAATGGGAAAAGGAACAAAAAATTTCATTTCATACCCTAAAAGATTGTTTGCGTTCTATCCCTATTCTTATTTTACCTAACTTTAATAAAACCTTTGAGATCGAATGTGATGTTTCTGGGATTGATATAGGTGTTATTTTGATGCAGGAAAAGTAAGCCATTGCCTTCTTTAGTGAAAAGTTAAATCTAACTCGGCATAAATGTTCAACTTATGACAAAGAATTATATGCTTTGGTTCAAGTTTTAGAGGTTTGGCAACACTACTTCTTATCTAAGGAGTTTGTGACTCACACGGATCATGAATCTTTGAAGCACCTAAAGGGACAAGGTAAGTTTGATAAAAGATATGGTAAATAGGGTGAAATTTATTGAGACATTTCCATATGTGATTTGCCTTTAAACAAGACAAAGAGAATGTAGTTGCGGATACTTTATCTAGGAGGTATGCTTTGATTACTACATTTACTTCTAAGTTGTTAGGATTTGAGTTTTTAAAAGAGTTGTATGTAACTGATTCTTACTTTTCTACTATTTATGCCTCTTGTGAACATAGTGCATTTAATAAATTTTATACACATGAAGGTTTTCTGTTTTGTGGTAATAGAATTTGTGTGTTTACTTGTTCTATTAGGAACTTACTTGTTCTGGAATCACATAATGAGATTTGACAGGTCATTTTAGTGTGCATAAGATATTAGATGTGTTATCTAAAATATTTTTACTGGCCACACAACGTAGAGATGTTAACAAATTTTGTGCTAAGTGTATTGTATATAAACAGGCTAAATCTAAGTCTTTACCACATGATTTGTATACTTGCTTACCTGTTCCTGTGCATCTGTGGATTGATATTTCTATGGATTTTGTTTTTGGTTTGCCTTGAACTAGAAAAAGTAGAGATAGCATTTTTGTTGTGGTAGACAGATTTAATAAAATGGCTCATTTTATTGTATGCCATAAAACTGATGATGCAACAAACATTGCTAATATGTTCTTTAGAGAGGTTGTGCGCTTATATGGTATTCCCCAAACTAATGTTTCTGATCGTGACATAAAATTTTTAAGTCATTTTTGAAAAGTGATATGGGATAAATTTGGCATAAAATTATTATACTCTACTACTTGTCATTTTTCAGAGTGATAGTCAAACTGAAATAGTAAATCGAACATTAGGGACCTTATTACGTGCTATTGTTGGTAAGAATATGAAAACTTGAAACGATTGTTTATCTTTTGTTGAGTTTGCTTATAATCATTTAACTGTTTTGGACTTACCTTTGTCTTTGAGTGACCTTATTAGCTTGGATGCAGAAGATAAATCTGAAAAGGCTAAAACAATGCACTTGAAAGCACGTGAGTTGATTAAAAAAAAAAAAAACAGGTTGACAGCTCAAAGGGTGAATAAAGGTCGAAGATAACTTGTCTTTGAACCTGGTGACTAAGTATGGGTTCATTTGAAAAAGGAGAGGTTTCCTACTCAAAGAAAATCCAAATTAGACCCTAGGGATGATGATCCATTTCAGGTGCTCGAAAGGCCAATAACAATGCTTATAAGATTGATCTTTCAGGTGAGTATAATGTATCAGCTACTTTTAATGTTTTTGACCTATCTCCTTTTGATTTGGATGCAGATTCGAGAACAACTCTTTTTCAGGAGGGAGTGAATGATACGAGCTCTGTAGGACAAATTGAGAATCGTCATATGCCAATTGGTTCAATTACAAGAGTAACAAATAAGAGAATAAAAGAAGGTTTTGCAAGCATGGCTAAATCATTTGTTTAAGAGATGCATCAAGAATTGGGCAAGACAATGATAAACGATTATGGAAAGTCAAACGTCTTACTATTTACAAACTGCATTAAAGACTCTCATTAGTCAAATTGAATAAAATAGGCATCACTTTTTTAGTAAATTTTTTTAAGATTTATTTTATATTTATTTTATTTTATTTTGTTTGTTTTAGACCCAATTATAATTTGTCCCATTTTTATTTTAGTAGATTTATGAATTAGAATTTTAAACTTAAGAAGTATAAAATTTCTAAAATCTGGTAGCTACTTTTTTTTCTTTAATTTTTTATGAATAAATTTTTTTTTTTTTTGAGTTTCTTTCAAAAACTTAAAAACTTAAGTGTGAACAAAAAAAAATATAGTGATTCTCTTAATTATTACATCAAAAAATTAAATTGAGGTAGATAATTATTTTCTTTAAATTTCCATCTTATCCTGAGTTTCGTTTCACATTATGGATGTTCATGCTTTTCAATCATCCATCCATCTACAAAGCAATTGGGGTTAGGTTTACAAATTTCACTATCACTTAATATGAAATCAACAACGTTCGTATCTCTCCTTCCATGAAGGCTTGCTTTTTGTCCAGCGTGCCTTCTCAATACGACATCATTTAATGACATTCACTGACTAATTAACGAAAGGATTAACGGTGTCCCACGAAAGCTAACTACATAAACTAATTTGGTACTTTTTATTATTTAGGGACTAATTTGTCTTATACAAAATTTCTCAAGGAGTAAATTGTTACTTTACTCATAATATAATTTATGATTGTATCTTTTAAACTAATTTAAAGTATTTTATTTTAAAAAATAAATTTATCAAATACAATTATTACTATTTATACTTATTAAAAATTATTTTTAATTTACTAAATATAGATACTACAATTAAAAAAAAAAACTATCTTTCAAAAGTTAATGTTAATAAACTACTTTCGAGAAGTAGAATATTTATCAAAATAAAAACTTGTGTGTATATCATTAAGTTGTTGAAAAGAGATTTTTTTTTTAAATAAAAAATATCTCTTTTTTTATTTTTTTAATGTGATTGATAAATTTTTAATAATGAAAATAAAATTACTAAAAAATATAAAAAAAAAATTTTAAACTACAATTTATGTCTCTTTATAAAAAGATCCTTTTTATTTTAAAAATATATTTTTTATATAATCAATAAATAAAAAAATATTTTTATATTATTATACTCAAATATAATTAATAGATAAATTTTTTTATATGAGTATCTAAATAAATTATTTTTTTTTTTTTTAAAAGCAGATCATTTAATTTTTTTTTTTAATTCACCCGAACAAATCATAAGTTTCAAGTATTATCATCTACGTAAACACTAGATATCATTAATCAACTACTCATATAAGAATATTGAATGACTTCGTATTCATATGTATAATAAAATAAAACTCCATACATAACGTAATAATAAAATTAGATTCACGTTTATAGTCAAAATAAAAACAAAAGTGCAAAAATATAATAGTGACGTATTCAGGAAATGTTTTATTATTTTGTTGTGAAAAAATTAATTATTTTAATAGTTGATTATTTTATTAAAAAAATGTAAAACATGCATAAATATTAATGTTAGGTAGACAAAAAAAAAATAGTCAGAACTTACTTTATTTAGCATTAATTAATTATCACAACAATTAATGAATGCTAAATAAGGTAAATTATGGCTGTTTTTGGTTGATTTTTTTTGTTACCAAACATTTCCGATAAAAAATTATGTGATGATTAATTTCTGGTGCACTCTCATCATTTTAGTTTATAATTTTTTTTCCAACTACTCTTCCCTTAATAATTTAGTTTAGTTCTCTACAATGCTCTGCGACAATTTTCAGTTTATCGTGGATGGTTTTTAACTTTTTATTGAGTTTGGAAAATTTGAATTATCATCATTATTAAATATTATTAATTAAAAAATTATTAATTTTTAAATTATTTTTAATTATTTGGTTAATGTGTTTGTTAGTGTGTATATTTTAATTATTGGGTCAAAAGGCAATATAAACTTAATTTGTTATTAATCTAGTTTTGTGCAAAATTAATATAAGTAGCTGTGCATTGAAATTAAAAAAATTCAAAGAAGTCTATATCATAAGCCCAAATTAATATTCTCTAGGACCAATAAATCTTTGGGTCCGAATTAGAAGAAGAAAGAAGGAATTGAAGCATGCACTCTTCGATTACTACTTTCATTGATTAATGAAATTCAAATTTTAATTTAATTAAGTCCATGTCTTGGTAACTAAAAGAGAAAATTCAAATTGATTTAATTACATTAAATGCTCCACACCTTACTCCACTTCTTGGGGACTGAGATTGGATTTCAATTTAATTTAATCTATATTGAAAGCTTTGTCTCTCCTCTCTCCTCTTTCTTCTTTGCTATTCGATCACTTCAATCAGAAGAAGAAAAGAAAAACAATTTATCAGAGAAAGTAAACATAGAAGCTATAGAAGAAGAAAAAGGCTAGGAGGAAGAAAAGCTATGAAACAAGGAAGATTTGAAGCAAGGTATGGAAGATCTTTGTCATTGAAGGAAAGATTTTTAAAGATGGTTTCAAGATTTTGATACCAAGAAAAGAAAGAATTTGCTTCGACCAGAGAGGAAGATCTCAGTTGCAAAAGCTCACTTCCATTTTTGTTTATCAGAAAAGGAAGCTAGCCTCTGAAGCTACGGATAGGAAGAAGCAAAAATGGAAGGAAAGAAGCATTCCTGGGTCAGAGATTCATCAAGGGTTAGAGTTCTTTCTTGGAGCCAAAGTCAAGACTAAGAGCTCGGAGTGAAGGAACTTGATGGAAAGGGATGAGAGAGGTACATGCATGTTGTTTTGATTTCGGTTTTCCCTCTCTCTTCTCTCTGTCTGAACCGCTGCTACTCTGGGTTGGAGAAGAAGTTGCTTGGTTGAATCGATTTCAACCTTGGAAGCTTTTCCTTCTATAATAAGGGTGAACAGCAAAGGGTTGAGACAAGGAGAGAAAGAAAAAGCACAGAGTTCTCATAGCTTCCCAAACTATCTGAAGTTCTTCTCCTTCAATGAGTTTCATTTTGTTTTCTTTTCTTTAGTTTTGTCTGTTTGAGTCTCATGGTAAAAGGCAAACATGGTGAGGTTTGTAAGAAAAAACCAGTGAGAGAAAAAAGGTAGCGAAAAAAATTAAAGAAAAAACCATAGATGTCTCAGAGTTTCTTTGTATATCTGTATGTTGTGTTTCATGATCTTGTGGGAATTCTCTTACAAGTTGGGTTAGCACTTTATGGTTGAAAATTTGGTAGGAGTCCAAGTCAAATTTAGATTTGAGGATAGACTCTGGATTTGTCCCAAATAGGATTGGTAGATTCTAGGGAAGAATTGGTGTTTGTAATATGATGATTATAGTGAAATTCCGTCACTGTTGTGATGGAAACTGGATGTAGGCTGCATTGCACTTAGTAGCTGAATCAAGATACATCTGGGTATGATTTTCTCTTTCTCTTCTACTCCTATTCTGTTTCTGTTGCGTTAGAGACAAAAATAAGAAATATCTCCTAACCCGTTACGAGACAAAAAAAAATGTCTTTTCATTTGTTACGAGACAAAAGCAGAAATATCTTTTAAAATTTTTTTGAAAAAGTAAAAATTAATATTTAGCAAAAGGGGCTAAGATTCAACTCATCTCTTCTCTTAGCCACTAATTACCATCAATTTTAAAAGAATTGCGAGCTTAATTAATTCTCCTATATATATTAACATTTTTTTTTCTTTTTATTGTAACTGTAAACAGTAAACACCTTCTAAGCTAAAATCATGCGTTTGATTTAAAGAAAAAGACCGGATTGAAAAGAGAACACAAAAGAATTGAAACACAAAAATATTATTTTTATATTTTATTTAATAATAAATTAAATATAAGATAGAATAAATAATAAAAAGTTTAATTTATTTTTATTTTTTATATAAAATTTAGAATTAAAAATATAAGTATAAAAATTTAATAATGATAATTAAAAAAAAAAGTTATTAGACAAGGTAAAATATAAGTATGAATTTTTTTTTATGGTTATTAAACAAGGTAAAATATTTACACAATCATGTAATTATATCTATTCACAAAATACAATCAACGCAAAATACAGATATTTGTGCACATATAACGTTATATAATCAAATACATATATAAAATTATTTTATATTAACAGTATATTAAAATTAAATTATTAAATAATTATGAATAAAAAGTGTCCAAAAGGTACTGTAACCATCAAAATAATCTTCACAAAAATATTTCTGACAATAATATATTTTTTTATATATTTAATCACTACTAACAATAAAAAATAGGTGTTAATAGAAGTTTCTTTACAAAGTAATATCATAAAGAATACTTTTAAAATTATATATATACTTCTTAATGATTAATTATTATAAAAAAAATATTTAACTAAAATAATTATTTTTATTTAGAGTTAAAAATATTCATTTAAAAACAGATTATCTACAGAAAGATTTTTGTGTTAGTGTGTTACTAGATGAATTTCATAACAGGAGAAATTAAATACAGTTTAAAATATTTCAATATTTTTCATTATTGATAAACAAAAAAGTCATCTCTATATAAAAAATTAGTCCCTAAATCAGTTATTATATATTTGTATATAAATATATATTATTTAATTTATTTTTAATATATTTTATATTTAATATATAATTTTATAAAAATAATTGATTTAATGATTTTTTTTTGTGTATACCATAACATATATAAATATAATCACTGGACAAAATTAGTGGCAAGAAAACAACCAAAATTGAAGATATATGTAGCTGGAAAAGATCATCTGAGTTGGATTTACATTTACTTTCCGAGAATAGAAAATGTCAACTAGGCATCCCATTTTATCGCGGTTATTCACAGCTCGTTTACAAAAATATAAGACAGGGTTTGCATCAATTTCATTCCCTTCAATTCATTGCATGATTGCATCACCTCTGAGTTTTGCAAAATTTGCGCAAAATTACTTTATTATTTTCTTATTATTATTAGGCCTCTCATCAAAAGTCAAAACCCCTTTCTGAAAAAATTTCCCTCCTCTTTTTCCTCTGTTTTTTTTTTTCTTCTTTTTCTCTTCAATTCCTCTTTCTGAGGAAAATTCCTTCTTCCTTGAGTAGTTTCATATGCTTTGTTGCATTGCCCAAGAATCATTCTTCTAAGGTCTTTCATTTATCTAGGTATGTTATCTAAATTAAACGTGACATTACCTGCTTTTTGGTTAATTTGATTCATTTGGTTGCTATGATGTTATTTTCTTTGGATATTAAAGGGTTATATTTTTCTTAAAGGGTTATATTTTGCTATGATGTTATCTATCTTTTCTTTGATATAATTGCATGCATTATGATTTCTTGCTTCATCTTTTCCTTGTATTTTTTTAATTTATATATATGAGTAATAAAAGAAGATTTCAGAATAAAATATATTGATAATTGATGAGTTTTAAGTGAATTGATAAAACGCGATTTCTTTTAAAAGCAAAACGGGTGTATGGGTCATTTAAATCCCCATGCATGGGGAAAAAAAATTATTTTCAAGAAAAAAGAAAGATCATGTTTTTTCTGCTTGTCCAACAAGTATCTAATGTGAAGAAATAATTGAATAATATTCTTAATATTTTCTCTCAACTTTAATGTTAAAAGCAGAAAAAAACAAACTTGCACTTTTCTCAGTTATGTATAAGATGGACTTAGGGGGTCAATAATTTTTTAATACACTCAAGCACTAAATTACATGCAAATTTCAAACAGAAAAATAAATCGTAAAAAAAACAAAAAAAACAAAAGAGCATGCAGCAAAAAGCAGGAGTAGCAACATATTATTTATTTTGAAATAAAAGGATATAATATATAATGATTCATATGTATGAAGTGGCAATATTATATATTTTGATATAAAATCATAAAAAGAATACAATATGTAATGATTTATATATGAAAATTCTGCATAATACTGGTTTATATAAAAACATATCCTCTTAATTTTTTTTTCAATTATTGTTATAAAGTATAATTTTTTAGTATATAGAACAAAAAAAATGTTAGTAAAAACTCACTTACAGTTATTTTCATGTAAAGTTACTAGTTAAGAATAATTAGATAATTTGATATATTTGACTAAATTATTATCTAACAGTTTTCAACTCATGTGAGTCTTGGACTACAAATATTTAATGAAACAATTAAGAAAAATCTGGTGTGGTATTTTTTGAATTTTCAATTAAAATATGTACAAGCTGATTAAAATAACATTTTTCTTTCATGGAACATGCAGATTCTTCCGAAGAATTTGTTGGCTGAGGAAGAATCTGAATACATGGCAACAAAAGCAAAACCGGTAACTGCTGCAGGGAAGGAGAAGAAGACATCTTCTCTAATTTCAAGCTTCAGAAGAACCACAAAATCATCCACGGCAACAGCAACTGCCACAACAAACAAGACCACTACCACCACCACCACTACTACGGCAAACAAGACCACCACCACTACTACCACCACAACCGCCACGCCTGCAACATTAGAGAGAAACAAATCCCTTGGCAGTAGCAACAGCAGCAGCAATAGTAGTAGCTTGGTTTATCCTAAGGCAACATTTCGCTCAAGCCTTGATTATGCTTCCACATTCAAGGATGGTAGTAGTCCTCTTGGTCCTAATAAATCTGACCGAAGAAGATCTTTTGAACCTAGACTGACACCTACCTCTTCGCCATCGTCCAGTCCGGCCAAACCAGTTTCGAGCACTACTACAAGACTTCAGAAAGCACTTGTTTCTCCCGGCCGCCCTAGGGATACTACTACTTCAAAAGGTACTAGTATCCCTTCGCCAAGACCGGCTTCTGATAGAACATCCTCTAGGATTCCTAGGGATGTTAAACAGAAGCCGGTTTTGACGAATAGTAATGGTGGTTCTTCTGTTAAGCCCAAGCCTGGGAAGGTTGTTTCTGCTGAAGCTTCTTCGGAGGTGTCTGATGTTGAAGCAGAGGAAGTGAAAGAACTGGTTGAAGTAGTTAAAGAGGAGAATCATGATGATGTTGAGGTTGATGAGCTTCTTCTTCTACCTGATCATCCAGATGTTCTTGAAAATGAAGAGGAGCAGATTCTAGAAGGTGGTGTCCATGACCTAAATGATTTTGGCGACGATGAGAGGGTGATTTCTACGGTGTCTGAAGAACTCAAGGAAGAATCATCACCACCAAAAGAGGAAGAGAACACAAACAAGAATGATAATGATCAAGAAGATCCTCATGTCTTCGCGGCTGAAGAAGAAGATTCTTCTTCTTCCACGAAGGAGGCGGTGGTTGTGGTTGTGGAAGAACCTGAAAAGGAACTTGGAGTGATAGAAGAAGATCAAGAAAGCGAGACAAACGAGGAGGAAAGGAAATTGGAAGAGAAGAACATGAAACTACTAATTCAGGGAGGAGCAAGTGAAAGTGAAGAAGAAGCAGTTGAAGTGACCAAAGAAGAAGAACCAAAACCACAAAAAGAACAACAACAACAACAACAACAACAGAAAAGGGAAATAATAGTAAGCGGGCATGGAAGGAAAGAATCTCAATTATCAAACGAAGTGATTGAAGAAACTGCTACCAAGTTGATGGAGGAAATGAACAAGGTTAGGGCATTGGCGGGTGCATTCCAAACTGTCATAGATAATCAAACCGCCAGGAAAAAGTGATCTAACAGAGTAAGGGTTTTAAATTGTGATTCACAACCCAATTGCAGCTACAATATTACCATTGCATATTCTGTTCAATCATCATCATCTCTCAAGCTTTTAACAAAATCCAAAAAATATCAATCCAAGTTCTCACACAACTTTTGGGGTCATAATAGCAATTGTGACAGTTGCACATAAGTATTTCCCACAAATTTGGCATTGTAGCACAATTTAAAACTATGGCAACAACACCTATTTTCATGTGAGATGGACATGTATTATTATTGTGCATGTAAAAGAAGTTTATGCAAATTTATTTATACGTTACAAACTTGAATTAAGAGGTGTTGCCTTTAAGCTTGGTTATTAATTTCAAGCTCTAGGGTTAGTTGATTTGTGTAATTTGTTTCATTATCTCGTGTAAGTAACACCACCATTGTAAAGTACGCACATTACTCTGTCTTTGGTCGATTTAATTTCGAACACCCGGTTTATTTGGAAGAATATAAATCATATTGATCCTCTCATTATTTATTAAACTCTATCATATTTAAAGCACAAGAATGTTATGCTCCCACAAAAAATTCACTCACAAAATCAACTCCCATATAAAATATACCTTAAAATATAAAAATGTATTAAAATGAGTTAAGCACATACATTTATACAAAAATTGTTATTTGTACATAAAAAAATAGGTGTTCATTTAAATACACACCACCACTATAATGAAATTGTTATCCCCTTGAGGGTCTAATATACACTCATTTGTAGATGTACAAAATAGGAAACAAATTTATTTTATTTACTAAAGACCAAACCTACAGAGCTAATCACAATAAATGAACTTATCAACCTTTTATTTGGTTACAAATATTCCCCAAACTACCAGCCACAAAGGCAAAGATGAAGAAAATTGTATCAATCTAAGTTATTGCAGAGAAAACTCTGTTATACCAAACAGAATGAAGTATCATATGAAATATATCATACTTAACAGGATTCTTGTGCCAAAGGAAATGCTTTTGTACCTTTTTGACTCTCATCTGCAGTCTAAGATACCTCTTCTGTGGGATAGAAAGAAGTATACTCTTCAAATTTGGAATGTCCTTCTCCAAAACAATGACAGAAAAGGTCTCCCAATTCAGAGCCTCGAGAAATGGCGGCACAAAGTTGTCCGATATGATCACCGGAACGCACTCGTAGAATATCGCCTCCACGACTCGCGGGCTGTTCACTTCATAGCCTTTTGCACAAATGCAGTACTTACTACTCTTCATGTATTGAATGTAGTTCCTGTCACCTTTGGACTTTGGCAACTTGCCGAAGATTTTCATGTCAGGATCTTTGTTTTCCCAGTGCTGCAACAGAATTGGCCTAACATAACCATGCATTTTGCCGGCGAAGAATGCCAGAATGTTCCTCTTGGACGGCGATTTTCCACTGAGATCTCTAGTGGGATTTAGGCCATTGCGGACATGTGTTTCAGGAAGTGAAACATCCTTCCCAAAGACAAATCCTTCTTTTACATCAGCATTGCAAAGGGCTCTTATGCAGTTAGACATGTCCACCTTTGTTTCGGAAGGGGCCTGCAAAGTGGAAAAGTGTCATCTGTAGAATGGTTGAGACTTGAAAGTAATACAAAAAAACAATAAAATCTTTTTCTCTAGTCGGCCGGATTGAATCAGAAAAATCACATGCAGCAGCATGATCTAGGTATAAATAGCATTGCTTACGGCCAACGACCAAGCCAATAGTCACATAATTTATCCATGTGAAAATTCATAAAAATGTTACTTTCATTATCTAGGATTGGTAACAAACTGTAGAAATTAGAAAGAGTTAAGGACTAGTGCAATTGACAGAGAAACAAAGAAGAAAACTAAGGTGAATTTTATGGGGACTATGATTATGGTGGATGCAGTGGTTATAAAACTTGACAACTCTTAAAAAGTGTGACTAAAACTAAACTCATACTTATTTACTATTTGACAACACATTTTAATTTTCACACTTATTTTTTAAATTATAAATGATTGAAGAGGAACTTTGCAGCAATGGTTGAGTTGTCTCTGTGACTTCAAGGTTACGGGTTTAAATTGTGGAAACCGCCACTAAATTCCGCGGGCCCTGCCTTAATGTAGGATTTTTGTGCAGCAGACTGTCTTTTTTTTTTAATCACAAAGGATTGTCAAATAGTAAAAGAGTATGACCTTAATTTTAGTTGCACTTTTTAAGTGTTGCCAAAACCTCAGTCATGGTAATTGTAGCCACCATAGAATGCACCAATAACTAAAGCTCAAATAGCATACCCAATCATGGCAACCAACAAGAAAGTGATCAGCACCTCTGGTTCTGTTCCAAAAAGGATGTTTGCCCGCTATCAATTCTACGTAGTTATGCAGATACTGAATCAAGTTCTTATGACTATGTGAACCTTGTACATATAAGGCTTCCTCTAGCTTCCGAGAACTGAAAGGTAAGTAAAACAGGTGTGCCGTCTTCGGGTCATTAGTAATGAATCTTGTATTTGCTTCCATTAGCTTCATGAACCATCCCTCGGAAGCATAAATTCCAGTGAGAAATGGTGTATGTAAGATGGGTCTAGCTCCTTCTCGGTATACATACACTTTCAGCACCTGTTCCATTAATTCATAGCTCCTGAGAATTAAACAGTTACATGGCAATTAGCAAAATACAGGCTCAAAAACATCAATAAACATTTTCCAACCTACTATGCATCTAGTGAAAGCACAAATTTTCCAAACGAAGTTCATTTCATGTGTACTAAGTTTTGTTTGAGTGGACTATAGACAATATTAATGGTCCCTATTTAGTTCACGTTGTCGTTAAAAAAAAATATTAACTATAGTCTAATTTAAGGAAAAGAACTCAGGACAAAATATTGTTATTGGAATCTGAGATGATATCAGTGTGAACCGGTTTCATCGGAATCTTAATTTAAAAAATTACCTCTTGAACATGGATACATTGTGATAAATAGGACCATATAAATCCGGATCGTTCTTTACAATTGGTGCATGTTCGATCTCTGATCTCGCCCATAGTAACTCCTGATCAACTCCTGAAGACCACTTTGGCCTCTAGCAACCAATTAATGGCACAAGACAGCATGAGAATATCAGAATGCAAATATATATACTAATGTCATGAATATAAAGCTTAATTCTCATAGTTCATAATCACATACCATAGAACGATATGAAGCGTGACTTTGAAGAAATAACTTGTTCATTTCAGACACTGTTGTCACTTCCGGAACTGCCACATGAGAATTGTGATTCTCCTTAGGCATGCTGACTGTAGCAGAATTCTTAGTTTGTGTATTGCCTTCATTCTCTTCTTTCATGGAATTAGACTTTTTGTCTTTCTGAAATAAAGGTATGTTTGAATCATTCGAAGTCACCTTAGTCGAAATTCTCGGGCTCACATTTGTCATAGATGGAGTAGAATTAGCATTAAGGCTAGCAGACTCATGTTCTGGTCTTGAAACGTTTTCTTCTCCAGAATGATTTGTCAAAAGATCCAAACCCATAGAATTGTTATAACTGCTAAGCCTAAGATTTTCTTCCTTCCATCCCACAGATACATTACCTGTTTTCTCAATACCCTCTACCGTCGAACTTTTGTTAGATTCACCAAGTTCTAGAGAACTGTTTGCTTGGTTTCTTGGTTCCAAGTCGAAAAAACTATCATTTACCCCTGACACTCTAGTTCTATTATCTGTCTCAAGGGAACTTTCAATAGTCACATTTCCTTGATTGAAAATGGTTACATTGTTAATAGGTTCCGGCACCGGAGGAGGATCTTTGCCCTGGATTTTATTACTTCCTGATGTAGGTATATTGCCGGCAGAGAATAGAGAGAGCAGAACATTACCATATGGAAGCTCAAGATACTGGAAAGCTACAATTGTTGCAAAAGTAATGCCAATGAACCATAGCAACCTCTTCGACTCGAACCGAAAGAAGGAAGAGAATTCTTGACCCATTTTGCTAAAATTCTTCAACAATTATCAGTTGTCTAGAATGACCATAGCATCTCTGTGGAATAATATACCACAAAAACTTAAAAAATAAAAAATAAAAAAGTCTCACATGTAGCTAACATAAACTCAAATTGAAATGCAAAAAAATCAAGAAAGTTGACACCAGAAATTTTTATTTTTTGTTCAAATTCAAGCATAGTTGTGGAATAGATAGACCAAGATTCTGACTGCTGAGTTCCACACATAAATTCAATTCTACAAAACCAGTTTATGAATTTTCAAATAAGTAATATATATGCTCAAAAAGCAAATTTTATTGTCATATGATTCAGGAAATTAAATTCTACTGAAACAAAATTGAGTTAGAAACTCAAAGAAGCAAAATGAAAAAATGGAAGAGAAACTCACCTTTTCTTCTCCTTTGGAGGCAGAAATCAAAATCCAGAAACAGGGGAAAGATTGGAACTTCAAAGTCAAAACCAACCAAAATTTGAAACTACCATTGACCAAACCACAAACTAGTCGTTTACTGTGACATGCAACAAGAAAAGGTTCAATTTTGATGATACCTTATCCACCATGCAATAATGAAATTTCAACCCTCAATTTTTTACTCCGAACTACAACAGAAGATACAAAACGAAACAATAAAAAAAAAAAAATGAAAAGGACTTAAGAGCAGTTTAACTTCATGAACAGAGAAAACAACAATATGCGACTCTTCTATGAGAAAAAGAAGACAAGAACAAAAGATTCCATTTAAATTGAATATCATAAAAAAATTTAATTTAGTCAACATGGACCTCCTAGGAGGTTCCAATATTTTTCCTTTTTTGCATGCATATCCAGAAACAAACACCAACATGAGTTGCTTGTGGAATTTTCAATTAAAAAAAAAAAAAAGAGAACTATAATATTTAGTACCTTACTTGGCATTGACTCTTACATTGGAACTACCACAAGAGTTCTTGAAGCTCTTCTAAGTTCTAACACACGAACTAAGATAAACGTGACAACATTAATGTGTCTCTCACAAACTTAATATCAGAGTGATGAAGCTGAAGCTGACACAGAAGATAGAAAACACGTTACGCTGCTTTGAAAAACACCACCATAAAACCGGTGTCAGCAGCAGAGCTTGATTTTACTTTCATTTTCTATGGTGTCTCTTTTTCGTCGGTGATTTTACTAGTTTCACTCGTAAAATTTAAACATAAAAAGGTAGTATTCAGTATTCACCAACTCTATTTCTACTTTTAGATAAATTAGGTATAATTTCCATAGGTACTAATTTTTTTTCCTTCATTTGATCTATTATCTATATCTATTATTTATTATATTATATTAAAATTAAATTTTTACATTTAATAATAAAGCTAACGTAACATATTTATTAGAGTATCTTTTTATTTATTTTTAATTTATTAAATTTCATTAATTATAATAATTCAATTATATCATCTAATTAATTTGATTAATTATTTTTTAATATTTTGGGTAAAAAATCCAAATGAGCCAAGGAGAGCTCATTTTAACCCAAATCCGCCAAATCAAATTTTGATACCACAATCCACCAGAACACATTTTTATATAATTCGAATCAATATGATTCGAATCATTTTTGCACATAATTCGAATTGATTCAATTCGAATTACTCACATGGACTATTCCCACGTAATTCGAATCAACTAGCGTCGAATTATGCATGCAAAATTCGTTAGTAATTCGAATCGAATTCGTTCGATTTATATAAGGGTAGTTCGAATTATATCAATTCGAATTACTAGGAGAAGGGTACACGAGTAGAGTTCGAATCATATTGACTCGAATTACGTGAATTTGGTTACACTAAGTAATTCGAATCTAGTTGATTCGAATTACAAGGGTTTCGCCTATATAAGGAGTTCGAACCAAGTTCATTCGAATCACTTTCTCATTCTCATACCTCACCAAATCCCAGAGAAAACGACCAACATTCGGGTCAAGTAAGACCGGAGCGGCATATTCAAGCGATGGGGGACGATCCGGGGAGGCTTTATCGTTTGGACGGAGTTGCTCATATCGCCGGGGTGATCAACGACGAGGTTAGTGGTTTCTGATGTTGCGCTGTTGATAGTGTTTTTTGTTAATGGTAGCGGTTGATGAAAGCGGTTTATGATAGTGATATTTGTTCGTGGTTTATGATAGTGGTTTTATGATAGTGGTATTTGTTAATGGTTTTTGATAGTGGTTTATGTTATTGTTAGTGGTTTAGGATAGTGTTGTAGGCCAGTGGTTTTTGTTAATGATTTTTGATAGTGCTTTATGTTAGTGTTAGCGGTTTAGGATAGTGGTATAGGCTAGTGGTTTTTGTTAGTGATTTTTGTTAATGGTTTTTGATAGTGGTTTTAGTGACTGTTAGTGGTTTAGGGTAGTGGTTTAGGATAGAGGTATAGGATAGCGGTTTTTGTTAACGGTTTTAGTGGTTAGTGTTTGTTGTTTTTGTTAATGGTTTTTGCACGTGGTTTATGTTAGCGGTGTGTGATGTCCCTGATATATTTTGCGGTAGTTGAGTGGCATCAGGTTGATCGAGTGTTACCACAGTTTGGCGGCGTTCAGCCCCCTGACAAACCCCAATTTGAGGGTTTATCTTGTGCTGATTTCAGGGGTTTTATCAATGATTCCACACACTTTCTATATGAAAATACAAGATTTTGCATTCCTCCCCTAGTTTTGCCTCATGAATGAAAACATGCTTATTTCGCACTAAAACAGATACATTTCTAATCTTCTCTTGATGCCATTCGATGCCGTGACTTGTGTGTTAAGTGGTTTCAGGATATAGAGTAGGAATGGACCGAAAGAGAGAAGGAAGACGGGTGCAAAGGAAGGAAGCATGAGGATTAAGCCTTGGAAATTTCTGCATGGGCGCGTGCGCGCACCTTGCGCGCCCGCGCGGATAGGGCAACATGAAGCCAAAGCCAAGAGCCAAGTCACGAGCCGGCTTGAGAAGCGGCTAAGCCAGGATCTTCATGGGCGCGCACGCGTACATCACGCCTCCGCGCACATTACAAGACGTCTCAACGGCGCGTGCGCGTGCCTTGCGCGTACGCGCCGATTTGCGAACATGATTTTTTTAAGAAGTCACGTGACTTAGGCTTGGAGGCAGTTAAGGATCCCACTCTTGGAGAAACACCTTGGTGGGAAAAGCTTAAGAAGATCAAAGGAACAAGGGTTAAGGACACTTTTAGTTCATTTTCTTCTAGATCTAGATTTTTCCTTTTTTTTGGGGAGAGGAGAGAGTTAGTTACACTTTTTGGGAGAAGCAGAGGAAGATTCCAAGCTTCACTAGGGTTCATCCTCATCTAATTTCTGAATTCTCAATGACTTTTTGGTGAGATCCATTACAATTCTCACTCCACTTTGTTCATGTCATAGATTTTCTTCTCCAATTTCAAGTAGTAGATACAATTGATCAATTCTCATAGATCTAGAGTTCAACTTTGTAGTTTTGGATTTCATCTCTATTTTGGATTTTCATTGCTACTCTTTGAGACTTGTTGTTAGATCTTTGTGTTGCAACACTTTCAATTTGACTTTTCTTCTCATTTTACTATGACTTTCCTTCTTGCTCATCACATGTTTGATAAAATGACAACACTAGCCATGGAGTAGAATTTTCACACTTGGCATAGGGTTTGGTCTTTGGAAGAAGTTGAATAGTTGTATCAATAGTTGATTTGGAATTAGGGATTGCTAGTTGGCTTGGAGTACACTAAAGCTAGATTCCCATAAGGTGAAGCTAGGACTTGTGACTCAAGTTGATTACTTTCATTTGACCTCCCTCTACACCTAGGGGATAACTAAATGAAGCAAGGCCTAATTGTTATCAACATTGTATGGACTATAAGGATAGAATTTCCAATGCCAACCCTAAGCCAAGTCTTTTGATAATTGATTGTTCGTTTCTCATTACCTTGCTAAAACCCTCAAAGAATTCCAACAAAGCTTACTAAATCAATAAGATGTACACTTTGGCAATTCCAAGGGAGAACGACTCGGGAGACTAGTACTCTCGGATATAGATTGTAGATTTGTTTGATAAAGGATTTTGCGTCGGTTTAGACTATACTACGATTGATCATTTGATAATTTCTATACCGACAAAAATTCATTTGTCAAAAATGGCGCCGTTGCCGGGAAATTTTGCTTAGTGTGCCATGTTATTGTTTTGGATTAAGCATGTATATATGTACATAGTTGCACTTCATTGTAAATTGCTCAATTGACTAACTCCTCATCGTTACAATGAATTCCATTTCTCCTTCATTGCATGACGCGTTCACAACCGAATCCGAGCTTAATCCCTTTTGATCCGGAAATAGAACGAACTTTGTTTCATATTAGACAAGCTCGGAGGCGGCTAAGATTTGGAAAGGGTGAAGAGGTTTTCACCACCTCAACCACCTTACTAGAAGTGAACATTGAACCGTCACTCAAAGAAGGCATTAATCATACTCCCATCAATCTCACTAACAATTCTCCTTTTGTTTTAGGTACTAATACCATGGACGCTCCACGGAGAGTTACCATCAAGGAAGCGGGTGCACCGGATTATGTCCTTCAACCCCTTCATGTAACTCACCCCAATTTGAATGCGAATTTTGAATTGAAGACCGCTTTGATCAACCTCCTACCCAAGTTTCACGGGCTTCCCGCACAAGACCCTATTCGACATCTCAAGGACTTCCATCGCATATGCTCAACTACTAGACGGGAAGGGTCCGATGAAGTTGCTATATGGTTGTTTGCTTTCCCTTTCTCTCTTGAGGACAAGGCCAAAGAATGGTTCTACACTCTCTCTAGTGAAGTTACCTCCGATTGGGACCTACTTAGAAGGGGGTTCTTGGATAAATTCTTACCCCCGGAAAAGATGGATAGGCTAAGGAAGGAAATGTCTTGTATTGTGCAAGGTGAGACGGAACCACTCTATGAGTATTGGGAATGGTTTCGCAAACTACTAGATGCATGCCCTAATCACATGCTCGACACTCAAGTATTGCTTGGATACATATGTCAAGGGATGCGAGAGCAAGATAGAACCCTCTTGGACACTTCTAGCAATGGTTCTTTGTCCAAATATAAAACCGCGGAGGAGGCATGGCAACTCATCATTGACTTAGCCGAATCAAATCAACATATGAGGCGAAGAGTCAACCGTCCAAGGACCGTGAACGAGGTATCAACTAGTAGTGAAGCCACCGCTCTAACTCAATCCTTGAATGAGATGACATCCGTCTTGAGGCAACTCCAATTGAACCAACAACAACCACAACAACCTCAATCATATCAACAACACCATCCACCATCTCAACAACACAACCAACAACAATTGGTCCCTCAAAGAGTATGTGGCATTTGCTCTTGCTACTCTCACTACACGGATGAGTGCCCAAACCTTCAAGAAGACAACACTTTGGCGGCCACCCATAATTTCTATGACCGCCCTAATCAAGGGTACTACCAAGGAGGTAATCCTAACCAAGGGCACCCTTATCAAGGAGGAGGCTACAACCAAGGAAGTGGACACAATAATCAAAATTGGAAAGACAATCATCAACAAGGGAATAGGGACAACAACAACAATGGAGGTCAAAGATGGAATAACAACTCGCAAAATTTCTCACAAAACCGACCATACAACTTCCAAAATCAACCATACAACCAACAAAACTCACAAAGAAACTACCAAACATATCAACCACCACATCAAAGACCACCACCCAACCAATCACAAGCTCCTCAACTCACATATGCAACCACCCCCTCCAACCAAGACGAAACACTCCGGACCATTATCCAAGGCCAAAAGGAATTACAAAACACACTTGCTTCCGGCCTCACCGGCCTCACCTCTACACTACAAGCTCTTCTTGCACGCATGGACACACCATCGACCCCCACTCCTCAACCCCCAATCCAAAGTGTCATTCCCTCTCAACCTCAACCAAATCCAAAAGGGGGCATCAATGCCATCACCCTTAGATCCGGTACACAACTAAAAAAAAAGGAAGCAAAGGACCCAAGTCCTATCACAACCACCCGAGAGGAAGAGAGAATAGATATAGAAGAGGTAGTGGAAGAGGAGGTAGTGGAAGAGGAGACACCACAAGCCATAGTTGAGGATGAAGCCCAACCAACAAGGGAGACAACCAAGGCCAAAAGAACCTTGGAAGAAGAAATAGCTCAACCACTTCCATTTCCAACACTTGCAAAGAAGGCTAAAAAGCGCATGGAACTCGACCCCAAAATGGTAGAAATGTTTAAGAAAGTTAAGGTAACCATCCCCTTCTTTGATGCCATCCATCAAGTTCCTAGATATGCCAAATTCCTCAAGGATTTATGCATAAACAAGGATAGAATTCTTGAATTGGAAACCATCCCATTGGGGAGTTCTATTTCCGCTTTGATGGGAACATTACCGGAGAAGTGTGATGACCCGGGCCCTTGTATGGTCACTTGCACCGTCAATGGAGTTCAATTTAGAGATTGTATGTGTGACCTCGGAGCATGTGTTAGCATCATGCCGCTCTCCGTTTATCGGGTACTGAACTTGCCCCCACTAAAAAGGTCGACGGCAAGATTTGTCCTAGCGGATAAAAGCATAATAACCGTAGCGGGTGTTGCGGAAGATGTATTGGTGAATATAAAAGGTTGGTGTTTCCGATTGACTTCTATGTCCTTGAAATGCCGTCAAGCGAAACCGAGAGAGCATCCTCTATCCTACTTGGAAGGCCCTTCTTGAGAACTTATAGGTTTAAGCTTGATGCTTACTCGGGGAACTACTCATTTGAAATTGATGGAAGAATTGTAAGCTTTAGCCTAGAGGAAGCAATGAAGCATCCACCGGAGAACCATTCTCTATTTCGGTGTGACCCAATCGATAACATAGTAGCCGAAGTGCATCTTGCAAGATTAGATGAGAAGTGCATGGTCAAAGAAGCAAATGAAGAGTCGAGCGAACTAAACACCACACACCATACAAACCATCCGGAAACTCAAACTTCAAAGAATGATAAGAAGATGGAATTGAAGACACTACCACCTCACTTAAGGTATTCATACCTTGATGAAGCCCAAAAGCTACCCGTGATAATTGCTCAAGAGTTAACTCCTCAACAAGAAGAAAAATTGCTGAATGTATTGAGGAAAAACAAAAGGGCAATTGGGTGGAGTTTGGCGGATCTAGTGGGAATAAGCCCCCAAGTATGCGAGCACCGCATATTTCTCGAAGAAGGAGCAAGACCGGTCCGACAACCTCAAAGGAGACTTAACCCAACCATTCTTGAGGTGGTGAAGAAAGAAGTCACTAAGCTACTTGAAGCGGACATCATCTACCCTATCTCGGATAGCGAATGGGTAAGCCCGGTCCAAGTAGTGCCAAAGAAGTCCGGAGTGACAACAATCAAAAACGAAAGTGGTGAACTTATAGCAACAAGAGTGCAGAATTCTTGGAGAGTATGCATAGACTACCGAAGATTGAATGCGGCCACAAGAAAAGACCATTTTCCACTACCATTTATCGATCAAATGCTTGATCGGTTAGCCGGTAAATCATACTATTGTTTTCTTGATGGCTACTCCGGATACTTCCAAATTCATATTGCTCTAGAAGACCAAGAAAAAACTACATTTACTTGCCCCTTTGGAACGTATGCTTACAAGCGTATGCCATTTGGCCTATGCAATGCACCGGCAACGTTTCAAAGATGCATGATGAGCCTATTTGCGGACTTTCTAGAGCAATCGATGGAAGTTTTCATGGACGATTTTAGTGTGTATGGTGAGTCATTTGAGCATTGCTTAGGTAACCTTGAAAAAGTCTTAGAAAGATGCACCAAAACAAACCTTGTTTTAAATTTTGAAAAATGTCATTTCATGGTCAAACAAGGCATTGTTTTGGGACACATAGTATAAAAGGAAGGCATCTCCGTAGATCCGGCAAAGATAAATGTCATATCTAGTTTACCTTACCCCTCCTCCGAGAGGAAAGTCCGTTCTTTTCTTGGACATGCAGGATTCTACCGGAGATTCATCAAGGACTTTAGCAAGGTGGCCTTACCTCTCTCTCGATTACTACAAAAAGACACCGAATTTGAGATGAGCAAGGAATGTATGGAAGCATATGACAAACTCAAGGTAGCATTGACACAAGCCCCTATTGTACGAGGACCCAATTGGACTCAACCCTTTGAAATCATGTGTGATGCTTCGAATTATGCGATAGGAGCCGCGTTAGCACAACGCGAGGGTAAGACTCCCTATGTCATAGCTTATGCTTCCAAAACATTAGACGGAGCCCAATCCAACTACACTACTACCGAAAAGGAACTCCTAGCTATTGTTTTTGCTTTGGACAAGTTCCGAGCCTATCTTCTTGGTTCCAAGGTAGTAGTATACTCGGATCACGCGGTACTAAAGTACTTGTTGGCAAAAAAGGAATCAAAACCGAGATTAATTCGTTGGGTGCTCTTATTACAAGAATTTGATTTGAAAATCAAAGATATGAGCGGTTCCCAAAACCTAGTGGCGGACCATTTAAGTCGCCTCGAGCACACAAAAGGCGACACCACTCCTATCAATGATTCATTTCCTTTAGATGCCTTGCATGCAATCTCGGAAGTGGTTCCTTGGTATGCCCCAATAGCAAACTATTTGGTTTCACGCACTTTCCCTCCCAATCTCAACAAACACAAAAAGGATAAGCTGAAAAGCAAATCCAAATACTATATTTGGGATGATCCCTATTTGTGGAGGTGTGGAGCGGACCAAATAGTGCGACGGTGCATACCTCAAACCGAATTCCAAGCAATCTTGGACGCTTGCCATGCTTCCGAAGGAGGTGGTCACTACGGGCCCCAAAGAACGGCAAGAAAAATCCTTGATTGCGGATTTTGGTGGCCAACTCTTCTCAAAGATGCCTCTCTCTATTGCAAATCTTGTCCCCAATGTATTAGGTTTGGAGATATTTCCAAGAAGGACGAAATTCCCCAACAAAATATGCTTTTTTGCGAAATCTTTGACGTATGGGGAATCGACTTCATGGGACCATTTCCAAATTTCAATGGCTTTCTCTACATCTTGTTAGCCGTCGATTATGTATCAAAATGGGTTGAGGCAATCCCCACCCGAACGGATGACGCTAATGTTGTGTATTCTTTTGTGAAGAACAATATCATTTGTCGCTTTGGCACCCCAAGAGCAATCATAAGTGACCAAGGATCCCACTTTTGCAACAAAAGAATAGACGGCCTCATGAGAAAATATGGCATCATCCACAAAGTCGCCACGGCTTACCACCCTCAGACAAACGGCCAAGCCGAAGTCTCTAACCGGGAAATCAAGCATGTGTTAGAAAGGATTGTGAAGCCGAATAGGAAAGATTGGAGCATTAAACTCTCCGATGCACTTTGGGCCTATCGAACGGCTTACAAGACACCCATTGGCATGAGCCCCTTCCGGCTTGTATATGGTAAAGCATGTCACTTACCGGTGGAGATTGAACACAAAGCTTATTGGGCCGTAAAGGAGTGTAATATGAGCTTGGGTGGAGCCGGAGTAGAGAGAAAGCTTCAATTGGCAGAATTAGAATGTTTAAGATTGGAAGCTTACGACAACTCTAGACTCTATAAGGAAAAGTTGAAAGCCATCCATGACAAGAACATTAGGAGAAGAGAATTCCAACCCGGTGACCTAGTCCTTCTCTACAATTCAAGGTTGAGATTACTACCCGGAAAGCTTAGATCAAGGTGGGATGGGCCCTACCAAGTGGAGAAAGTAGAACCTTATGGAGTCTACCACTTGCGCCACCCATCAAGCCCGGACATCTTCAAGGTAAACGGGCACCATCTCAAATTGTATCATGGTGAGCAAAGGAAGAACGCCAAGGAATTTGAAGTGTTCCTCTTGAGGGATGCAACTCTTGAATAAACACTATAAGCTACTGAAAGTCCAACTTAAGGACGTTAAACAAAAGTGCTAGGTGGGAGGCACCCCACCATGGTAAGATCTTCCCTTGAGACTTGTACATAGACACTTGACTTCATGTTTGTTAGCTAGATTTTAATGACAACTCCCCTCCATTTGTTAACTTCATTTGCTATAGTGCATAAGTGGCTGTATGGAGGGGGGGTTTTGAAATGTCAAAAAACGGTGTAACCACTTGCAAATTTAGAAAAACCCACCCCTCTGCGCGTGCGCGCACATGGCGCGTCTGCGCACATGAGCGAAATCCGCCAATCGACGCGCAAGCGCATGGTGCGCGTCCGCGCCAATTGCCTTGTTTCCCCCCCTAGTACATTTTACAGAGAGTTAAGCCATTCTCAAGCCTACACTAAGCCACCAGCCCAGCACCTTTGCCGCGTGCGCGCACCTGGCGCGCACGCGTCCATACAAAGCGAGCACAGAATGCGCGCGCGCGCCACAGCCGCGCACGCGCCCTTTCACTCTGCACTCCTCTCTGGGCCATTTCACAGAGAGTTGAGCCCCCTCCAGGCCCCTCTCGTGCCTGGGGCACAACCACGTGGACGCGTACGCGCAGTGTGCGCGCGCGCGCCAACACACGCTAAAGCAATCTCTGGTACTTCGTCCAGAGAGTTATGCCACCCCTGTGCCTCTCCTGTGCCCCCAGCTCAAGCGCATGGACGCGCACGCGACATGTGCGCGCGCGCGCCCCCCTAGTCACCTTGCTCCCTGCGCGAGCGCGCACCGCGCGCGCACGCGCCGGTGATCGACGCCACCTTTAAGAAGGCCACACTTACCCCTTCATTCTCATTCCACTCCTCTTCTTCTCCCATATCCTTCTCCATCTCACAAGGTATTATACTAGGCTCCCTCTTAGTCCATTAATCTCTTGTAGTTCTTATTCATTTAGTTGCACCATCTTGTAGGTAGCTTTCTTCTTCTTTTCTTTCTCTCTTCCTCCTTTTTCTAGTCACCTCCTTCTCTCTTCTTTGTTCTTCATGAGCACTTAGGTCCCAAACTCACTTACATGAATAGATGAATGGTGTTGCTTACTTTTCTTGCACCCAATATGCATTATAATCATTAATAATGGATTGTGGAAAGTTACATTGCTCTCATTTTCACACAATCACATACTACTTGAGGGATGCACACCAAGTGTTCGATGAAAGGCACACATGAATTTTGGACTTATTGTGACTACCTTGCCTCTCAACCAATCACTTTTGAGTGCATCCCCACTTTCCACAGACCATTCATCCCCATTTATGGTCCCCAAGGGTGTGTGCTTCTCATGCTTCTTCCTTGCATGCTTAAACTACCCTTGCACCACATGAAAATAATTTGCCTTGCTCTTCACACATTATCTTAGTTACATGTTGCAGCTGTCATGTAACAAAGATACCCATATTTTATGGCATAACTTTCATTACATAGAGCTCATGTACCTCCACTTCTTTGGGTTTGATATTTTCCTTTCTTGCTTCCACAGGATGGTCATCAAAAAGGACAACGGGAAAGGCCCCAAGAAGCCAGCCTCCAATAAAGCGCGCCAAGAACTAACGGCCAGGCCCCTCCTGAAGAAGACCAAGGGCCCCGTTGACATTCTAGAGAAGGACAACCCTCCTAAGGATTCAAACAAGTTTCCCAACCATTACTGCGAACTTGTTTACTCCAGAATGATTGAAAGGAATTACCATCCGGAACCTCTCCTAGTCTTACCGGCTCACCTCAGTCCGATTGTGATGCCACACATTGACCGGAGGCATTGGAGATTCCTATTGAGGCAACCAACGGAGGCCAATCTCTCTTGGGTGGTGGAATTCTACTCCAACTTCCACTCACCTCATCTCACATCCATATTTGTGCGCCGAAAACAAGTGTCGGTCACCGTGGAAACCATCCGAGAAGTCCTTGGGATTGCACCGTCAACGGATGCATATGACGCCTACCAAGAAGTCTTGGCTACATGCGTTGACCGCGCATTCGATTGGAGCGCGATCCTCCGCGTCATTGCTTTACCTGACGCGTTTTGGATTCGGGGGACCATAAAGCGAAGACCCAAGGGTTTAGATGTCCGCCACCTCACTCAAGAAGCCACGGCATGGGCCCAAATTCTAGCTCATTACGTGCTCCCAAGCACGCATGGGTCATCCATCACCGCCGAGCTTGCCTTATTGATATGGTGCATCTTGACCGAGAAACCGGTCGACGTTCCGCATGCCATCCGCCAATCCATGGGGCGCATTCATGCCAAGGGAAATCTACCATTCCCCGCTTTAGTGACGGCATTAGTTGCGAAAGCCGGCGTCAACCGGGAGACTAAAGATAGGCGAACCTCAATACCGGTTGATGGTGATATCATTCCAACCAAGAGATGCCTCAAGCCTCCGGAAGTCACCAAGGACATTGAACTGCCCACACCAACTGGCCACGCTACCACTTCATCTACATCACAAAAATCGGCCGCCCAACGCCTTGAAGACCTTCACAACAAATTAGACCGTTATGAGAGGCGTAACCAACGCCGCTATGCTCATGTGAAGAGGCTTCTAAGCATAATCACGCCACCTATGGAGGAACCTGATATCTCCACCTCCACCGCAACTTCAAGCGGAGATAGCAATGGCATTGGAGATGTGGCACACTCGGAGCTCAATCAACCTGTGCGCCTAACCTCTAGCACGGAGGACCGTGCCAAGTTTTAAGTGTGGGGAGGTCGGCCGACCGATCTCCGTAGGTAACATCTGAATAAATTAGGATAGGTTGCATGATTAGGTTTTAGTAGGATAGGTTGCATGATTAGGTCTTAGTTGACACCATTCACATGATAAATCTGCTTGGTTGGAACAATGAAATTCTCTCTTAGGAAACCAATACTTTGGGACGACCATGGCATTGCAAATTTTAAATGCTTTGATGCCAAAGTTGCATGAAGAGTTATATTTTGGAACATGGTTTTGAGCTAAGAACACAAGCTTGTGAGATTTGAGCCTAATGGTGTGGTTACATCTTATAACCACTTATTTTTCCTTCTTGTGTGCATTATTCTCCTTCTATGATTGTGATCTTTGACTTGTTTGACTCTTTATGTCCATTATTTGGTGTATTCATGCATTTATATGATTGAGGCCATAATTTCATCAGCTCACTCACCCAAATGGCCTTACCTTCTATCTTCCTTTGTTAGCAAAATTTGAGCCTACGATTAACCCACTTTGTTCTTAATTTAGCACATTACAAGCCTTAAAGCGGAAAACAATAAAAGTCCTTATTTGGATCTTTGATTAGCTTAGGCTAGTGTGTGTGAGTATCATTCAAGTGTGGGAACCTTGGGACATTGGGTGAATAAGAGGGTATTTTGTATTATTAGTGAAAATATTGGGAATTGGGTACATACGCATGTATTGATCAAATGAAAAACCTTATGCATTGACGCTCTTGTATATAGAAAAAAAAATGAGAAAAACAAAAGAACAAAAGAAAAAGAAGAACAATATGGAAAAGAAAAGAAAAATAGAAAAAGAAAGAAAAAAAAAGAAAAGGGGAAAAGAAAAAAAATAATAATAAATAAGGGACAAAATGCCCCAAAGTGAAGCTCAAGAGGAATCAATGCATAAGTATTGTGAAACGAAAAGGAAAATGCATGAGTATGTGGAAAAGTGAGGAATGGGTAGTTAGGCTAGTACTTAATTGTATAGGTCATTATGTAGGTTAGGAGGGAAAGTTTAAGTTAATCAAAGATTCAAATCCTAAGTCCACTAGCCATATATGATCCTACCTTGACCCTAACCCCATTACAACCTAAGGAAAAGACCTCATGATAATTGTGTGCATGCATTGAATAATTGTTGATTGTTAGATGCAAAACAATTCTTGGAAAGCATGATTAGGGGAGAATTGAGAGAATAAACCCCAAACACCGAGTGATTAGAGTGCAAACACCTCCAACGAGGGTTCAATGCTCAATCCTTTGATTTCCGGCTCTCGCGAGCATTCCTCATGCAAAGTTGCACATATTGCATTTGATGCTTAGAAAGTGGCAAGTCCTATGCTTTGACCATCATTGTACCCCATGTGCTTGCATATGTCCTAAGAAGGTTAATTTGCTCCCAACCAAGTGGATAGTGGCACTAGTCATAGTTGCATGCATATAAGTAGGTTACACTTCATGAGTCTTATACTTTTGCAATCCCTCGGTCTTCTGCGTTCCCTTGCATCTCTCTAAGCATGAGGACATGCTAGAATCTAAGTGTGGGGAGGTTGACAAACCCCAATTTGAGGGTTTATCTTGTGCTGATTTCAGGGGTTTTATCAATGATTCCACACACTTTCTATATGAAAATACAAGATTTTGCATTCCTCCCCTAGTTTTGCCTCATGAATGAAAACATGCTTATTTCGCACTAAAACAGATACATTTCTAATCTTCTCTTGATGCCATTCGATGCCGTGACTTGTGTGTTAAGTGGTTTCAGGATATAGAGTAGGAATGGACCGAAAGAGAGAAGGAAGACGGGTGCAAAGGAAGGAAGCATGAGGATTAAGCCTTGGAAATTTCTGCATGGGCGCGTGCGCGCACCTTGCGCGCCCGCGCGGATAGGGCAACATGAAGCCAAAGCCAAGAGCCAAGTCACGAGCCGGCTTGAGAAGCGGCTAAGCCAGGATCTTCATGGGCGCGCACGCGTACATCACGCCTCCGCGCACATTACAAGACGTCTCAACGGCGCGTGCGCGTGCCTTGCGCGTGCGCGTGCCTTGCGCGTACGCGCCGATTTGCGAACATGATTTTTTTAAGAAGTCACGTGACTTAGGCATAGAGGCAGTTAAGGATCCCACTCTTGGAGAAACACCTTGGCGGGAAAAGCTTAAGAAGATCAAAGGAACAAGGGTTAAGGACACTTTTAGTTCATTTTCTTCTAGATCTAGATTTTTCCTTTTTTTTGGGGAGAGGAGAGAGTTAGTTACACTTTTTGGGAGAAGCAGAGGAAGATTCCAAGCTTCACTAGGGTTCATCCTCATCTAATTTCTGAATTCTCAATGACTTTTTGGTGAGATCCATTACAATTCTCACTCCACTTTGTTCATGTCATAGATTTTCTTCTCCAATTTCAAGTAGTAGATACAATTGATCAATTCTCATAGATCTAGAGTTCAACTTTGTAGTTTTGGATTTCATCTCTATTTTGTATTTTCATTGCTACTCTTTGAGACTTGTTGTTAGATCTTTGTGTTGCAACACTTTCAATTTGACTTTTCTTCTCATTTTACTATGACTTTCCTTCTTGCTCATCACATGTTTGATAAAATGACAACACTAGCCATGGAGTAGAATTTTCACACTTGGCATAGGGTTTGGTCTTTGGAAGAAGTTGAATAGTTGTATCAATAGTTGATTTGGAATTAGGGATTGCTAGTTGGCTTGGAGTGCACTAAAGCTAGATTCCCATAAGGTGAAGCTAGGACTTGTGACTCAAGTTGATTACTTTCATTTGACCTCCCTCTACACCTAGGGGATAACTAAATGAAGCAAGGCCTAATTGTTATCAACATTGTATGGACTATAAGGATAGAATTTCCAATGCCAACCCTAAGCCAAGTCTTTTGATAATTGATTGTTCGTTTCTCATTACCTTGCTAAAACCCTCAAAGAATTCCAACAAAGCTTACTAAATCAATAAGATGTACACTTTGGCAATTCCAAGGGAGAACGACTCGGGAGACTAGTACTCTCGGATATAGATTGTAGATTTGTTTGATAAAGGATTTTGCGTCGGTTTAGACTATACTACGATTGATCATTTGATAATTTCTATACCGACAAAAATTCATTTGTCACCCCCACCGCATCCCGCCCTGAACATCGACTTCTTGATGTCGAAGGACGGGAGAGGAGGTGACAGTTGGTTCCCGTCGCACTTACCTGACTGGCATCTTCACTGGCAGAATCGTGCGGAGCACATTTTACAGTTCGACATCGTGGCCGACCCGGGTCCCTCGCTTGATTTCTTGGCATGGTGGCATCAGCACGGAAAGAGGTTCCTGTCGCCCGAGATGTACTTGGGGGATCCGAGAGGTATTCCTATTCCAGATGAGGCGACGCAGAGGGGTGACGGCCGAGTTCCTGATATGGACCGAGTCGACGATGTTCCTGACAGACGTCATGTTGAGAGGAGAGCTCGAGTTGGGACACGTCGTAGCCAGCGTGAGTGGAGGTGGCTGGATCATGCTATGGAGGACGTTGAGGAGGCAGGTAGGGGGGCGGGAGACGACGTGGGCGCGGAGGCAGGAGGAGGGGGGCTGCTGCTAGAGAGGATGCCCATCATCCTGGTCAGGGTGCAGCTCGAAGAGGTGATGCAGTGGGGGTTGGGAGGACCCATCAGGAGGGGCATGATGGGGAGTGGTATGGATCTGGTATGGGAGATCCCTCGAGTCACACTGACGCTGGGCTTGGGGGAGGACCTCTAGGAGATTACTTCGTCCGTGTGCCTGGTGACGATCAGAGCCTTCAGGAGAGTACTCCATGGGTGAGTCCGGGCTCCATGTTTCCAGACTTCCTTGCTGGTGATGGGATTATCGCCGAGTTCGGTGGACCACATTTCCTTGAGGATATCCGGACCATCATGCAGGAGGATGAGGCTGCACGAGGACGGGTTCAGACGACAGGGACACAGGCACCGTTAGATGTGGATTTGAACGAGCCTGCCACGATGCCTCTGATGAGCGGATAATTTATACGCTTTTTGGCATTGTTTTTACTTAGTTTTTAGTATGATTTAGTTGGTTTTTAGTATATTTTTATTAATTTTTAATTAAAAATTACATTTCTGGACTTTACTATGAGTTTGTGTATTTTTCTGTGATTTCAGGTATTTTCTGGCTGAAATTGAGGGAGCTGAGCAAAAATCTGATTCAGGCTGAAAAAGGACTGCTGATGCTGTTGGATTCTGACCTCCCTGCACTCAAAGTGGATTTTCTGGAGCTACAGAACTCCAAATGACGTGCTCTCAATTGCGTTAGAAAGTAGACATCCAGGGCTTTCCAGCAATATATAATAGTCAATACTTTGCTCAAGGATAGACGATGTAAACTGGCATTCAACGCCAGTTCCATGTTGCAATCTGGCGTCCAGCGCCAGAAACAAGTTACAAGTTAGAGTTCAACGCCAGAAACATGTTACAACCTGGCGTTGAACGCCCAAAACAGCCCAGGCACGTGAGAAGCTTAAGTCTCAGCCCCAGCACACACCAAGTGGGCCCCAGAAATGGATTTCTGCACTATCTATCCTAGTTTACTCATTTTCTGTAAACCTAGGTTACTAGTTTAGTATTTAAACGACTTTTAGAGATTTATTTTGTACCTCATGACATTTTTAGATCTGAACTTTGTACTCTTTGACGGCATGAGTCTCTAAACTCCATTGTTGGGGGGTGAGGAGCTCTGCAGCGTCTTGATGAATTAATGCAATTATCTCTGTTTTCCATTCAAACACGCTTGTTCCTATCTAAGATGTTCATTCGCGCTTCACTATGAAGAAGGTGATGATCCGTGACACTCATCACCTTCCTCAATCCATGAACGTGTGCCTGACAACCACCTCCATTCTACATCAGATTGAATGAGTATCTCTTAGATTTCTTAATCAGAATCTTCGTGGTATAAGCTAGAATTTATGGCGGCATTCATGAGAATCCGGAAAGTCTAAACATTGTCTGTGGTATTCTGAGTAGGATTCAAGGATTGAATGGCTGTGACAAGCTTCAAACTCGCGATTGTTGGGCGTAGTGACAGACGCAAAAGAATCAAGGGATTCTATTCCGACATGATCAAGAACCAACAGATGATTAGTCGTGCTGTGACAGAGCATTTGGACCATTTTCACTGAGAGGACGGGAAGTAGCCATTGACAACGGTGACACCTTACATACAGCTTGCCATGGAAGGAGCCTTGCGTGTGTGAAGAGGAGTACAAGAGAAAAACTGAAATAAAGAAGACAAAGCATCTCCAAAACCCCAACATATTCTCCATCATTGCACAATAAGTATTTATATTTATGCCCTTTGACTCTTTACAATTGAAGTTGAAAAACACTGTTGTTGGCATCCTGACTAAGAATAATAAGATAACCATAGCTTGCTTCAAACCAACAATCTCCGTGGGATTCGACCCTTACTCACGTAAGGTATTACTTGGACGACCCAGTGCACTTGCTGGTTAGTGGTACTAGTTGTGAAAAGTGTGATTCACAATTCGTGCACCAAGTTTTTGGCGCCGTTGCCAGGGATTGTTCGAGTTTGGACAACTGACGGTTTATCTTGTTGCTTAGATTAGGAAAATTTTGTCTTTTGGGTCAGAGTCTTTTATATTCCTTGCAAAGATTTTTCAAAAATATTATTTTTCTTTATTAGTTTTTAGTTTTTCTGTGAGTTTAGTGTCATATTCTAAGTTTGGTGTCAATTACATGCCTTTCTTTGTCTTTTAAAAATTTTCGAAAATTGTGTTCTTTATTTCTTCTCCATCTTCAAGTTGTTCTTGTTTATTTTTCTTGTTTGATCTTTAGTTTTTCTTGTTTTGTGATTTTTCTTGTTTTTCTTGTGCCTTTTCAAAACATTAGTTTTCGGAAAAAAAAAATATTTTCTCATTCTTAGTTATTTAAAAATACTTTTTCAAAACAAGTGTTACATTCATAACTCAGTTGGCTAGAGCGTTAGTCTGTGTTCTTGGTAATTGGGTCAGAATCTTTTATATTCTTTTCAAAATCTTCTTTTTCAAAAATAATTTTTTTCTATTAAATCTTGTACCAAACTTTAAGTTTGGTGTTTTCTTGTTGATTTTTCTTTGTTTTTCGAAAATTTTAGTTTGGTTTTCTAAAAATTTTAAGTTTGGTGTTCCTTCTTCATGTTCTTGTTGTTCTTGTGAGTCTTCAAGGCGTTCTTAAGTTTTCCTTGTGTCTTGATCTTAAAATTTTTAAGTTTGGTGTTCCTTGGTGTTTTCCCTCTAAAATTTTCGAAAATAAGGAGCATTAAATCTAAAAATTTTAGATCTTGTGTTATTTTATTGTTTTTCTCTTTCCTCATTAAATTCAAAAAATATCTTTTCCCTCTATTTTAAAGCAATTTTTCGAAAATCAATTTTAAAATTCAGATTTTATTTATTTATTTTTATTTATTTATTTCAAAATTTAAAACTTAAAAGAAAAATCATATCTTTTTCAAAACTTCCTAACCACTTTCTCTCTCCTCATTTTTTCGAAAATCTTTACCCATTTTTATTTATTTTATTTTAATTTATTTTATTTTCGAAATAAATAAATAATTAAATAAATAAAAATATTTCTTCTCTATTTTACATCATCTCCCTTTCTCCATTATGGATCTAAGTGGAAATGAAGAGTCCAGAAGGACTCTGGGGTCATATGCTAACCCCTCTACTGCTTCATATGGGAGTAGTATCAGTATACCCTCTATTGGAGTCAATAGCTTTGAGTTGAATCCTCAACTCATTATCATGGTGCAGCAAAGTTGCCAGTATTCCGGTCTTCCACAGGAAGAACCTACAGAGTTTCTGGCACATTTTTTACAAATTGCTGACACAGTACATGATAAGAAAGTAGATCAGGATGTCTACAGATTATTACTGTTTCCATTTGCTGTAAAAGACCAAGCCAAGAGGTGGTTAAATAACCAACCTAAGGCTAGCATAAAGACATGGAAACAGCTGACAGAGAAATTCCTGAATTAATACTTTCCTCCAAAACGGATGACACAGCTAAGGCTGGACATCCAAGGCTTTAAACAAGGAGATAATGAACCTCTTTATGATGCCTGGGAGAGATACAGAGAGATGCTAAGAAAATGCCCCTCTGAGATGTTTTCAGAGTGGGTTCAGCTAGACATCTTCTATTATGGGCTTACAGAAAGAGCTCAGATGTCTCTAAACTACTCAACTGGTGGATCTATCCACATGAGGAAGACAATTGAAGAAGCTCAAGAGCTCATTGATACAGTTGCCAGAAATCAGCATCTGTACTTAAGCAGCGAACCTTCCATGAAAGAAGAGGCTAAAACAGTGACTACTGAACTCAGTCCTGCTGAACAAGCTACTGAATTCAATCAGCAATTGAATTTTCTAACAAAACAGTTAGCCGAATTCAAGGAGAGACTACAAGAGACAAGGATGGCTAATATAAATATGGAAGAACAATTAAAGCAAACAAAGCAGCAGCTGTCAAAACAAATAACAGAAGAATGCCAAGCAGTTCAATTAAGAAGTGGAAAATATTAAATATCTCACCTCAAGGCAGCAGGAAGCCAAGAAATGAGCAAACTACCCAAATTCCATCTGAAGACAGTAAGAGCCCGGGGAAAAATAATTCTGGCACTAAAACGCCGGAAATTGGGTGGAAGGCTAGCGCTGAACGCCCAAACCATGCTCAGGACTGGCGTTCAACGCCAGAAACAAGCAAGGAACTGGCGTTGAACGCCCAAAGAAAGCACAGTTCTGGCGTTCAGATGCCAGGAACAGATGAGGAGTTGGCGTCTAATGCCACTCCAGCTTCCAACCCTGGCTTTCAAATGCCAGTGAGGGATCAGACACCTGCAAGTGCTGATAATAAATCCCTCAAGAAGGCTTCTCAACCTACCTCTGTAGGAAATAAAACTGCAGCAACTAAGGTTAAAGAATACAAAGCCAAGATGCCTTATCCTCAAAAACTCCGCAAAGAGGAGCAGGATAAGCAGTTTGCCCGCTTTGCAGACTATCTCAGGACTCTTGAAATAAAGATTCCATTTGTAGAGGCACTTGAGCAAATACCCTCTTATGCCAAGTTCATGAAAGATATCTTGAGTCATAAGAAAGATTGGAGAGAAACTGAAAGAGTTCTCCTCACTGAAGAATGCAGTGCAGTCATTCTGAAAAGCTTCCCAGAAAAGCTTAAAGATCCCGGGAGCTTTATGATACCATGCATATTAGAGGGTAACTGTACCAAGACAGCTCTATGTGATATTGGGACAAGCATCAACCTAATCCCTGCATCCACTATCAGAAAGCTTGGCTTGACTGAAGATGTCAAACCAACCCGGATCTGTCTTCAACTTGCTGATGGCCCCATTAAATACCCATCAGGCATAATTGAGGACATGATTGTCAAGGTTGGGCCATTTGCCTTCTCTACTGACTTTGTAGTGCTGGAAATGGAAGAGCACAAGAGTGCAACTCTCATTCTAGGAAGACCATTCCTAGCAACTGGACGAACCCTCATTGACGTCCAAAAAGGGGAGATAACCCTGAGAGTCAATGAGGATGAGTTTAAGTTGAATGTTGTCAAAGCTATGCAACATCCAGACACATTAGACGACTGCCTGGGTGTTGATATTATTGACTCCCTGGTGGAAGAGGTCCATATGACTGAGAGTCTCGAATCAGAGCTAGAGGACATTTTTAAAGATGTTCAGCCTGATCTGGAGGAACCAGAGGAAATAAAAGAACCTCTGAAAACTCCTCAGGAAGAGGAGAAACCTCCTAAACCCGAGCTCAAACCACTACCACTATCCCTGAAATATGCATTTCTGGGAGAAGGTGACACTTTTCCTGTAATCATAAGCTCTGCCTTAGGGCCACAGGAAGAGAAAGCACTAATTCAGGTGCTAAGGACACACAAGACAGCTCTTGGGTGGTCCATAAGTGATCTTAAGGGCATTAGCCCAGCCAGATGCATGCACAAGATCCTATTGGAGGATGATGCTAAGCCAGTGGTTCAACGACAGAGGCGGCTAAATCCCGCCATGAAGGAGGTGGTGCAGAAAGAGGTCACTAAGTTACTAGAGACTGGGATTATCTATCCTATTTCTGATAGCCCCTGGGTGAGCCCTGTCCATATTGTCCCTAAGAAGGGAGGAATGACAGTGGTTCATAATGAAAAAAATGAACTGGTTCCTACAAGAACAGTTATAGGGTGGCGTATGTGTATTGACTACAGAAGGCTCAATACAGCCACCAGGAAGGATCATTTTCCTTTACCATTCATAGACCAGATGCTAGAGAGACTAGCAGGTCATGAATATTACTGCTTTTTGGATGGCTATTCAGGTTACAACCAAATTGCAGTAGATCCTCAGAAACAAGAAAAAACAGCATTCACATGTCCTTCTGGAGTGTTTGCCTACAGAAGGATGTCTTTTGGTCTGTGTAATGCACCTGCAACCTTTCAGAGGTGCATGCTCTCTATCTTCTCTGATATGGTAGAGAAGTTTCTGGAAGTCTTCATGGATGACTTTTCAGTATTTGGAGACTCATTCAGCTCCTGCCTTAACCATTTAGCACTTGTTCTGAAAAGATGCCAAGAGACCAACCTAGTTTTAAACTGGGAAAAATGTCACTTTATGGTGACTGAAGGGATTGTCCTTGGGCATAAAATTTTAAACAAGGGAATAGAGGTGGATCAAGCTAAAGTTGAAGTAATTGAAAAATTACCACCACCTGCCAATGTTAAGGCAATCAGAAGCTTTCTGGGGCATGCAGGATTCTATAGGAGGTTTATAAAGGATTTTTCAAAAATTGCAAAACCTCTGAGCAATCTGCTAGCTGCTGACATGCCATTTGTGTTTGACACAAAGTGTCTGTAGGCGTTTGAGACCCTAAAAGCTAAGCTGGTCACAGCACCAGTTATTTCTGCACCAGACTGGACATTACCATTCGAACTAATGTGTGATGCCAGTGACCATACCATTGGTGCAGTATTGGGACAGAGGCATAACAAGATTCTGCATGTCATTTATTATGCTAGCAGTATTTTAAATGATGCCCAGAAAAATTACACAACCACAGAAAAAGAATTACTTGCAGTGGTTTATGCCATTGACAAGTTTAGATCCTACTTAGTAGGATCAAAAGTGATTGTGTACACTGACCATGCTGCTCTTAAATATCTACTCACAAAGCAGGATTCAAAGCCCAGGCTCATAAGATGGGTGTTGCTTCTGCAAGAGTTTGATATAGAAATAAGAGACAGAAAATGGACAGAGAATCAAGTAGCTGATCACCTGTCCCGGATAGAACCAGTAGCAGGAGCATCCCTCCCTCCTACTGAGATCTCTGAAACCTTTTCGGATGAGCAATTGTTTGCTATTCAGGAAGCTCTGTGGTTTGCAGACATTGCAAACTATAAGACACAAGGTTCTCCTTCTGTAACCATGGAGAGGAAGCATGAAAAGCTTCTCTCACTGCAGAGTCAACCAAAGCCCCCACAGTCAACTCTAAGTTTGGTGTTGGGAGGCCACAACCAAACTCTAAGTTTGGTGTTGAACCCTCACATTCAAACTCTAAGTTTGGTGTTGGGAGGTCCTAACCTTGCTCTGATTATCTGTGAGGCTCCATGAGAGCTCACTGTCAAGCTATTGACATTAAAGAAGCGCTTGTTGGGAGGCAACCCAATGTTATTTAATTATATCTATTTATTTTCCATGGCTATTTTATGTTTTCTTTAGGTTGATGATCATGTGAAGTCACAAAAACAAATGGAAATTCAAAAACAGAATGAAAAACAGCATGAAAAATAGCACACCCTGGAGGAAGATCATTCTGGCGTTTAAACGCCAGAAACAAGCATCTGTCTGGCGTTTAACGCCAGAAACAAGCACCAAGCTGGCGTTTAACGCCAGAAACAAGCATCAGTCTGGCGTTAAACGCCAGAAACAGGCAGCAGTCTGGCGTTAAACGCCAGGATTGCACAGTAAGGGCATTTTGTACGCCTAATTGGAGCAGGGATGCTAAATCCTTGACCCCACTGGATCTGTGGACCCCACAGGATCCCCACCTACCTCACCATTTAAATTCAAACCATTCCCCTCCCAAACCCACCCATTCACACACTTCCATCTCCTCCATCTTCTCCACTTCTTTCTTCTTTTGCTCGAGGACGAGCAAACCTTCTAAGTTTGGTGTGGTAAAAGCATTGTTTTTGTTTTTCCATAATTCAGTGGTAGAGCAATTGACTGCAGATCAAAGAGCTATGAGGAAAGAGCAACAAAGGCAAGGAAGAGACATAGAGGAGCTCAAGAGCACCATTGGTTCTTCAAGAAGAGGAAGATGCCACCCTCATTAAGGTGGATCCATTCCTTAATCTCCTTGTTCTTATTTTCCTGTTTTTCGTTTACTATGCTTCATGTTTAATTATGTTTGTGTCTTTACTATATGATCACTAGTACCTAAGTGTCTATGTCTTAAAGATATGAATGTCCTATGAATCCATCACCTTTCTTAAATGAAAATTGTTTTCTGAAAAAGAAAAAGAAGTACATGAATTTCGAATTTTAAAATAGTTTAATTATTTTGATGTGGTGGCAATACTTTTTGTTTTCTGAATGAATGCTTGAACAGTGCATATATCTTTTGAATTTGTCGTTTATGAATGTTAAAATTGTTGGCTCTTGAAAGAATGATGAAAAAAGGAGAAATGTTATTTGATAATCTGAAAAATCATAAAAATAATTCTTGAAGCAAGAAAAAGCAGTGAAGAACAAAGCTTGCATAGAAAAAAAATACGAAAAAAAAGAGAGCAAGAAAAAGAAAAAGCAAGCAGAAAAAGCCAAAAGCTCTTTAAACCAAAAGGCAAGAGCAAAAAGCCAATAGCCCTTAAAACCAAAAGGCAAGGGTAATAAAAAGGATCCAAGGCTTTGAGCATCAGTGGATAGGAGGGTCTAAAGGAATAAAATCATAGCCTTAGCGGCTAAACCAAGCTGTCCCTAACCATGTGCTTGTGGCGTGAAGGTGTCAAGTGAAAACTTGAGACTGAGCAGTTAAAGTCGAGGTCCAAAGCAAAAAACAGAGTGTGCTTAAGAACCCTGGACACCTCTAATTGGGGACTTTAGCAAAGCTGAGTCACAATCTGAAAAGGTTCACCCAGTTATGTGTCTGTGGCATGTATGTATCCGGTGGTAATACTGGAAAACAGAGTGCTTAGGGCCACGGCTCATAAAGTAGCTGTGTTTAAGAATCAACATACTGAACTAAGAGAATCAATAACACTATCTAAATTCTGAGTTCCTATAGATGCCAATCATTCTGAACTTCAAAGGATAAAGTGAGATGCCAAAAATGTTCAGAAGCAAAAAGCTAATAGCCCCGCTCATCTAATTAACACTGATCTTCATAGATGTTTTTGGAATTCATTGTATATTCTCTTCTTTTTTATCCTACTTTGTTTTTAGTTGCTTGGGGACAAGCAACAATTTAAGTTTGGTGTTGTGATGAGCGGATAATTTATACGCTTTTTGGCATTATTTTTACTTAGTTTTTAGTATGATTTAGTTGGTTTTTAGTATATTTTTATTAGTTTTTAATTAAAAATCACATTTCTGGACTTTACTATGAGTTTGTATATTTTTCTGTGATTTCAGGTATTTTCTGGCTGAAATTGAGGGAGCTGAGCAAAAATCTGATTCAGGCTGAAAAAGGACTGCTGATGCTGTTGGATTCTGACCTCCCTACACTCAAAGTAGATTTTTTGGAGCTACAAAACTCCAAATGGTGCGCTCTCAATTTCGTTAGAAAGTAGATATCTAGGGCTTTCCAGTAATATATAATAGTCCATACTTTGCTCAAGGATAGACGACATAAACTGGCGTTCAACGCCAGTTCTATGTTGCAGTCTGGCGTCCAGCGCCAGAAACAAGTTACAAGTTGGAGTTCAACGCCAGAAACAGGTTACAACCTGGCGTTGAACACCTAAAATAGCCCAGGCACGTGAGAAGCTTAAGTCTCAGCCCCAGCACACACCAAGTGGGCCCCAGAAGTGGATTTCTGCGCTATCTATCCTAGTTTACTCATTTTCTGTAAACCTAGGTTACTAGTTTAGTATTTAAACGACTTTTAGAGATTTATTTTGTACCTCATGACATTTTTAGATATGAACTTTGTACTCTTTGACGGCATGAGTCTCTAAACTCCATTGTTGGGGGTGAGGAGCTCTGCAGCGTCTTGATGAATTAATGTAATTATCTCTGTTTTCCATTCAAACACGCTTGTTCCTATTTAAGATGTTCATTCGTGCTTCACTATGAAGAAGGTGATGATCTGTGACACTCATCACCTTCCTCAATCCATGAATGTGTGCCTGACAACCACCTCCGTTCTACGTCAGATTGAATGAGTATCTCTTAGATTTCTTAATTAGAATCTTCGTGGTATAAGCTAGAATTTATGGCGGCATTCATGAGAATCCGGAAAGTCTAAACCTTGTTTGTGGTATTCCGAGTAGGATTCAAGGATTGAATGGCTGTGACGAGCTTCAAACTCGCGATTGTTGGGCGTAGTGACAGACGCAAAAGTATTTATATTTATGCCCTTTGACTCTTTACAATTGAAGTTGAAAAATACTGTTGTTGGCATCCTGACTAAGAATAATAAGATAACCATAGCTTGCTTCAAAGCAACAATCTTTGTGGGATTCGACCCTTACTCACGTAAGGTATTACTTGGACGACCCAGTGCACTTGCTGGTTAGTGGTACTAGTTGTGAAAAGTGTGATTCACAATTCGTGCACCAGCCTCCTGTGCAGACTTTTGCCCTTGGTGGGACGCCTGCATCCGCACATACTCTGGGGTCACATTCAGCTGCTGGCCCCTCATCATCCAGACCCGTACATGTCCCGACCAGGACGCCGACACAGCCTGCTCCGGATGACGACGACGACGAGATTGAGGATGAGGAGCCACTTATACGGAGACCTCAGAGGACACGGATTCCACGCCGTTGTTTCACGGGGTCGCACCTATTTAGATGACTCGGGGATTGTGGTGTATATTGTCTTGTTATGTTTCTATTATGTATCTTTTCTATTATGTATCTTTTCTGTTGGTTATCGTTGTTATGTACGCGTTCCTTAGGTGAGTTGTTCATTCAGCAGTCACTTTGATGTTATTGTAGTTCTTATCAGTCACATAGACAAAAAGCGTACTTTGCTTATGTAACTCAACTTGATAATTAGAAATACATTCAACATACATATGTGGTTCGCAGTACAAGTTTCATCACTTATAAAATACAACTGAGTTCCACCTAGAACATTGCTTTCAAAATAAAATAAAATTTAGCTGCTGAAAGTAATAGGAATAAAAACACACAACAGAACGTTCCTATTTATTCCCCCCTGTGTGGGTGGGTCGTCCGGCCTGCGGACAACTCCGACGAGTGTGTCCTGGTTGCCTGCAGAGGCCACATCTCTTTGGCCGGTTTGGATCTGCATCATCCATGTTGGTGCGTATGCGGGTGGACCTCGGACGACCCTCCCTAGCACGCCTCATGTTTGGATTTGGTATAACGGTAGGCCCGTCATATGGTGGCCAGAAATCCTCCGGAATGGGAGGTGTGATTCCTATCTGATAAACATCGAAAATGGAACTTAGGCAATAGACCTGGTGGACGTAAGGTTGCCAAGTAAGACGTGAATATGCACAGCACGCCAGTGCGTGTGGACACGGAAAATGAAGTGCTTGGAAGTATCCACAATCACAAGTCTGAGACGCTAGTGAGACCCTGTAGCTACCTAGTGAGAACGAACCTGTCGGAGTCGTTTCTGCCACGGTGTACTCGGAGTTATCCCTGTCATAAACAGTCACCGTGAAACACCTAGCTGTCTTCAGGTTGGCCTCGATACACTTTACTAGGTATTGACTGAATTGTTGTCTGGTACCCAGCTGTGCCTCGGCCTCCCTCCCCTTACGGACAAATAGCTCCGCCAACCTTGCGTATGTGGCCTTGACCAGTGAGCACACAGGGAGGTTCCTTACCCCCTTCAGGATTGAATTCACACACTCAGAAATGTTGGTCGTCATGTGCCCGAATCTCCGACCCTCATCACAATACTGTGTCCACAAGGAATACTCAATCCGGTTCGCCCAGTCACACATTGCCAGATTTTCAGAGCGCAGAATGTCAAACCAGTAGTCGAACTCCACTTCAGTCTTCGCATATGCGGCGTTCACAAGAAGCCTCCGGGCGTCTTTGCCCTTGAAGGTGAGGGCGAAATTCGCTGCTACGTGTCCAATGCAGAATGCCCGGTATGCAGCCGGAGGTAGCCATCCCCCATCGGGAGCCTCGAGCGCTGCCTTGATGCCGTTATGCCTATCTGAGATAACTAACAGACCCGGCTGAGGTGTCACGTGCTGACGGAGGTGGGAGAGAAAGAAAGACCATGACTCAGCATTCTCACTCTCAACTAGTGCAAATGCTACAGGGAGTATGTTGGAATTCCCGTCCTGTGCAATCGTGACAAGCAACGTTCCCTCATACTTGCCATATAGATGGGTGCCGTCAATACTCACCAACGGCTTGCAATGATGAAATGCCTCGATACAAGGGGGGAAAGTCCAGAACAACCTATGAAAGTTAGCCTGAGACTCGTCCAGCTGTCCCCCAACTCGAACAGGGCAAGTCCTGAGGACTGCTACAGTACCCGGCATCGTCAACTGAACTCCTAACACCCACCGAGGGAGCTCGTTGTACGACTCATCCCAGTCCCCATAGATGATGGCAACGGCCTTCTGCTTCGCCATCCATACCCTCCTATACGTAGGCCTGAACCCAAAGTGTGCGGCCGTGGCATTTAGAAGCACCTTGATGTTGACGGATGCATCAGCCCTAATTATTGGCATAATGAATGTCGCTATGACATGGTAGTCCAAACTCCTATGGTCGCTGGAGATGGAGGTGGCGAGACAGGTATGCGGTCCATTGTACCGCTTGACTTCCCAGATGCCCTTGCGCTGCCGGAGACTCAACCGAATCAACCATGTACACCCATTCCCAAACTCAGAACACTTTCCCACATACCTTCGATAGTTAGACTCAACTACCTTGTACTGTACCCCTCGGCGGATGCTGTAAGTCTTCACACTCAACAGCGCCTCATCTTTATCCTGAAATTGTTGCCCAACCTGGAACTCTGTCATACCGGCAGACCCTTCCGTATCTCTAGCGCCAAATCCAGCAGGCTGCCCAGGATTTTTGTCATGCCTCATGGCATCCAGGTCCAACGATGAAAAATGGGGTGGGTACTGCTGTGTGCCAGAACTAGATCCACCTGTAGCCCTTCTCGGATGACTAGCTCCAAGATCATCGCCGCTGTCATCAGCGATCATATCCGGCTCGACATCATCATCATCTGGATCATCAAACAATCCCTCTCCAACACCAGCCGGTGTAGGACACCGTAATTCGGTCAGATGATGTTCTCCATACCTAACCTCGTCTCCAACATTGCCGCTGAGATCAACAGCGAACGATGGGGAGGCGACAGGCTGTATCGCTGGCTCATACACAGGAACGGAGGATGAAGCAACAGCAAGTCTCGAGCTCGAGCCGGCCACCGTGGCTATAGTGTTGGCATTCCGGTTCGAACCACCCGAGCTGGATACCACATCAACCAACTTTGCCAACAGCTCTGGTGTCCTCACCTCGGGAAACTACCTACGGCAAAGATACATAACCTGCAAGTCCTCATCACTCCTGATCGTGAAACAATCATACTTCACCGTATCATGGAGCACCGTGGTTAGGATGCGATAGAAAAACTTCTTAACCCTTTTCACTCCTTCCAGACCAAGCTTCTCCAGCACAGAGCTAACGAGAGCATCGTAGCCGGTCGTTGGCCTCACGATAATACATAGAGGATCCTTATCAGTGAACTTCACGCCAGACCGAGTTTTTCTCTTAATCGATCCTCTGTGGTGTACAAGCACTAGAAAACTATCCTCACTAGCCATCTCACCTCTTTGATGAGAGCAACGTGAGTTCACAGCATATATATAGAGCTCCGGTTCACAGTAATTCGAATCAATTCAATTTGAATTACCATTCCTTAGTAATTCGAAGCAATATGTTTCGAATTATGTGTAGCTTGTCCTTTCTTAGTAATTCGAATTTACTTAATTCGAATTCTTCTTTTCTAATTCGAAACAAGTTGTTTCGAACTACTTGGAGTTCTTGCATGCCTATAATTCGAATTTAATCACCTCGAATTACATGGAATTATAATTCGAATCGTATAGATTCGAATTATATAAAAATTTGCTTCTGGTTGAATGGTGTCTAGGAATTCAGTTTGGCTGATTTCCGTAAAATTTATACTCCCATGACTTAATCACGTTTTTTACCCTAATTTTTTTAATTCAATAAATCAAATTAATTATACTAATTATTTTTATCAATAAATTAATTTGATTAATTCTTAGAGATATTTTTATTTAATTTATTTTATTTATTTAAATATATTAATTATAATTAATTATTAATTAATTTGATTAAGATAAATATTAAACTATTTAATATCAGTGATGGAACTGATGTGAAATATTTTTAGAGATTTTTTAATTTATTTTTTTAATTTATTAAACCAAATTAATTATACTAATTATTTGTATCAACTAATTAATTTAATTAATTTTTAGAGATATCTCTTGATTTATTTGTTTAATTCATTTGAATTTATTAATTACAACTAATATATGTTATTTGATTCATTTTATTGTTCATTCTATGTATCAAGATAGTAAATATTATTTTGTTTCCATTTTATCTTTAATATTTAATTTTAATTTTATCTTTAGTATTTTAACGTATTTCAGTTATACCACTAAGATAAATCACATTAATTATAACTAATTAGTTATATTAATTATTTGATTTGATCAAGATAAACATTAAATTATTTAATAAATAATAAATAAAAAGTAAAATAAATAAATTTAATTTAAATTATTCTCTTATTATTTTGTATATATATATAAAATCCAAATGTGCTTTGTATTTTTCTTTCTCTCTTTTTTGTATTTTAGCTATAATTTTTGTAATTTTTTTTATTTTTATAAAACTTGATTAATAGGTTATTTTTTATAATATTTTTTAAATTTTTTAATAAAAATATATCTTATTTTTGTTTTTTATCTTTTATATTCATTATTATACTAAATTTTTCTTATAATGTACTTTTTATTGACTATAAATATTGTCTATTTTGTTTTTTTCTAATTTTTTTTAATTTTTTATTATTTATTTAATTTTTACTCCTCATATATATGCTTATTATATTTCAATTAGTTTCAATCTCAACGTTATCTTTTAATTATATAAAATCGAATAGTTTATTTTAAAATATACTTAAATATATTATCTATTTTATAGAATAATTAGAATAAATAAATAAATATTAATTGAATATATAATTTAATTTAAATTTAAAATAAAAACTGAATAAATTATCAAAAAATATCAATTAATTTTTTTAATTTCTCTATATTTCATTTAATGATAAAAGTCTCTCTATAACCATTCACATCGATATGAAAAATATTATAAATCTCTATAATATATATATATATATATATAAAAGATAAATAACATATATGTAAATTTCAAAATTATTTATCATAGACTATGGACCAATTTCTAAAAAAAAATCTTATGAATCAATAGAAATTTTTTTAAATTTTTCTAAAGTTGTCCAAACTTATCAACATTTAAGTTCTCTATACATTATTTCTTGAAATATTATGATTTCACAAATTATAATAGTGATCTTAGTTATTATTATATATATGAAAATATGGCTCTGTTAGAAACAAGAGACCAAGCTGAAGAAAGTATTTTTTTATATTATTCAGTATGATGAAAAGTACAATATATAACGGGTATTTATAGGTGCTAGATGAATCAAAGTAATAAAGATATAGAATCCTACAATTAATATACAGATATGCTATATAAATATAAATGATATTAATGGATATAAATTGATTCTAATGATTCTCTAACATCTCCCCTCAAACTCAAGTGGGAGCCAAGGATACCAGCTTGAGTTTGGATAACAAAGTCCGGAAATGAGTCGGGTGATGAGCTTTCGTGAAGATATCAGCAGTTTGATCCAGTGTTCCAACAGCAATGAGACGAACAGCATCAATAAGGATACGTTGCCGAACAAAGTGACAATCAATCTCAATGTGTTTGGTGCGTTCATGAAACACATCATTATGGGCAATCTGAATAGCACTACGGTTATCACAAAAAACATCAATAGGGGACGACTGAGGAGCATCCAGATCTTCGAGAAGCCAACGAACCGAGATAACCTCAGCGGTGGTGTCAGCGAGGGCACGGTACTCAACTTCTGTGCTTGAGCGAGCAGTGAACGTTTGCTTCTTAGCACGCCAAGAAATGAGAGCGTCGCCAAGAAACAAGCAGTAAACAGTAGTAGAACGACGATCAGTGGGATCACCAGTCCAATCAGCATCAGAGTATGCTTGAAGAGACAAAGAGGAATGGGCAGAAAAATAAAGGCCATGAAATAGAGTGCCTTTGATGTAGCGAAGAATGCGAAGAACTGCCGCATAGTGAGTAGTACGAGGAGCTGACAAGAACTGGCTAAGTACGTGAACTGGATAGGCAATGTCTGGTCGGGTGACAGTCAAGTAGACGAGACCTCCAACTAACTGTCGATAGAGAGTCGGATTATCCAAAACAGTGCCATCCATAGGGGTAAATCGAACATTAGGGTCAATAGGAGTAGACTCAGTGCGACTATCTGTAATTCCAGCGCAAGCAAGAAGATCTGAAGCATACTTAGCCTGAGAGAGATAGATGCCATCATCTGTGGAAATGACCTCGAGTCTAAGAAAATAGTTGAGAGAACCAAGATCTTTCATCTCAAAGGTACGGTGAAGTGAGGCCTTGAGATCAGAGATACCATCAACATCATCTCCAGTAATGATCATGTCATCAACATACAAAAGTAGAAGAACAACTCCACGTTCACTTTTACGAATGAAAAGGGCATTCTCATGAGGGCTAGAAGCAAAACCAAGACTGCATATGGTAGTGCTGAACTTGTCAAACCATTCACGAGGAGCTTGCTTAAGTGGATAAAGTGCCTTGCAAAGGAGACAAACCTTACTAGAAGGACAAGGATATCCCGGAGGTGGTTTCATATAGACTTTCTTTTTTAAATTCCCATTAAGAAATGCATTCTTCATATCCATCTGACTAAGAGACCATTTTTTAACCGCGGCAATGGCAAGAAGAGCTCTAACAGACGTAAGACGAGCGATAGGAGCAAAAGTCTCTTCATAATCAATACCATACTCTTGCGTACAATCTTGAGCAACCAAACGTGCCTTATAACGGTCAATAGCGCCACCAGAGCGAGTCTTGATCTTGTATACCCATCTACTGCCCACAACTTTCTGATCAGAAGGAGGATCAACCAAATCCCAAGTGTGTACTTTTTCAAGTGCCTGTATTTCTTCCTGCATTGCTTGTTGCCAATTTGGATTTGTGGAGGCTTCTCTGAATGACTTAGATTCATGTTGATGAAGAATAGTAAAAAAACAATGATAATAAAAAAAGATGAGGTGGTAGATTCCTTACCCTAGAAGAACGAGTGGGAGGAGGAGGCATGACGGTAAGAGCGGGATCGCCGTCCGGTCTGGAATCATCGGGAGATGGAGAAGGCGAAAAAGCAGGGGCCTCGAGGGATGGACTTGGGGTAAACCCTGTACTATCATCACTAGGAAAGAGATCAACATTTGGGTTAGTAAAAAACGGTGACGGAGTAGAAGGAATGGACTTAAAAGAGAAAAAACTAGAGAACATGTGATGCTCTCCCAGAAGATAACATGACAAGATATACGAATGCGGCGAGAGATAGGATCCCAACAACAATAACCCTTATGTTCAGAAGCATAACCAAGAAAACAACACATGCGAGCCCGTGGTTCAAGCTTATTGTGTTCATGAGGTTGAAGAAGAACAAAACAGACACAACCAAAAATAATGAGAGAACTGTGATCGGGAGAAGTACGATCAAGACGCTTGAAGGGAGTAGTGTTACCAAGAACAGAAGAAGGGAGTCTATTGATAACATGAACAGCAGTGAGAGTAGCTTCACCCCAAGCACGCTCAGGACAGGAAGAGGAAATAAGCATCGCACAGACAGAGTCAAGAATATGACGGTGCTTACGCTCAGCTCTGCCATTTTGTTTAGAGGTACCAGGACAAGAAAACTCGGACAAAGTACCATGTTCAGCGAGAAAATTTAAAAGTTTGGAGTCACGATATTCTATAGCATTATCACATCTGAAAATTTTAATGACCTTTGAAAACTGAGTTCGAACCATAGTGGCAAAGTTAATATAAATCTGAGGCAACTCATGACGATTAGTTATCAAATAAACCCAAGTAAAACGTGAATAATCATCAATAAAGACGACAAAGTATCGAGCCCCTCCCATAGAAGTGGTGGGAGCGGGGCCCCAAACATCAGAATGAATAAGATCAAAAGGAGAGCAAGCAATAGAGAAATTATTATTAAAGGATAAGGCATGTTATTTTGCAGTGCGACAAGAAATGCAATCAAAAGACTCATTTTGAACTTGACCTAAAACACCCGTAGATATAAGAGGACGCAATTTTCCTAAGGAGCTATGGGCAAGACGACGGTGCCACAAGTGAAGAGTAGATGGAGAGGAAACAGCACAGAGATTTGACGTAGAGGGAACATGAAGGTTCTCGAGCTCAAATAAACGTCCGACCTTACAACCAGTCCCGATGATCTTTTCCGTCCGACGATCCTGCACACGACAACCAAGAATAGAAAAAATGACATCAAAACTGAGTTCAACAAGCTGACCGACAGAGATAAGATTAAAATTCAATTTTGGAACAAAATAAGTATCAGAAAGATGAATATTGGACTGTGAAATAATCCTGTGATGGGTTGCATGCAAGAGGGAACCATTAACAGTGTTGATAGAAGGTGCATTTGTAGTGGGAGACAACGACGAAAAAAGATGACGCAAAGGAGACATATGATTAAAATAACCAGAATCAAAATACTATTTAGAATTACCTGGAGGGGTGGAAAGAGTAGCAGGGGTATTACCAGAAAAAGAGAGAAGTTGCTTAAGAAGAGACTCAATATCTGATGGAGAGACAGAGGTGTGTTGAGAGATGGGGGTGGACTCAGTAGTAGTAGCAGCAGTAGAAGCAGGCACATGCGGAGAGCTGTTGGGATGAGGTTGATACTTGTTCTGATCTGATCGTGGTGGTCAAGTAGGACATGTAACAATCAAGTGACCCGAGAGCTTACAATAATGGCAGAACAGTTTCGGGCAATTGGAGCCAATGTGGCCTTTTTGTTTGCACTTACGACATTCAATAGAGGGACAGTCGGAGAAGGAATGCCCAGGCCGGTTACAATTTCGATAGATTTTGCCCTTTCTGTCGGTGGCATCAAAGACAGTTTCACTTTTAACGAAGCAATCCCAAGCGCGTTTCCTTAGAATTAAGACGAGGAAGAGCATCTTCAAGACTAGGCAAGGAATTTTGATGAAGAAGAGAAGCCCTGACCGGCTCATAGTCATCAGTAAGTGCCATCAGAAATTGGATGAGACGTGTCCGGTTCTGATAATCCTCATATGCCTTAGCATCAGTGGGATCTTTAAGAACAGGCTCACAAGAGGTCAATTGATCCCAAATAATCTCCATCTGAGTAAGAAAATCAAAAACTGCTTGGCCACGTTCTTGTTTAAGACAATGAAGTTCCTTAAGCAGTTGGTACTGATGAGAGAGATCAGAACTAGTGTAACGCTTTGCCAAATGATCCCATACCTCTTTAGCAGTTTCAAAATGCCCAAACTGTAAATGAATGCCAGGGGTAGAAGTATTGCGGAACCAAGTGATAATCTGATAATTTTTACTATCCCAATCTTCCAATTTCTCTGCAAAGTCCTTCTCAGCATCCTCGTTGGATTTGGAGGCACCATCTCTGGATTTGTCAGCCACAGTTAGCTTAACAGGACAGACAATATCACTAGTCACATATCGCCATAATTTTTGCCCTTTAAGAAATTCTCGCATAGCTTCAACCCAATGTGCATAGTTGGAGCCATTAAGGATAGCAGGGATAGGCTGAAAGACATTCGGTTTTTCCATAGTAATAGAGACAATGGAAAAAAAAGGAGAAGAAACTGTAAATTCGGGGCAGAAAATGAGAAAACAAAGGGCAGAATTGAAAAGAGCTCACCAAAAAATCTTAAGGAGGGTCGCGTTTGTCTGTCACGTCAACGACACGTCAGCGCCATATCAGCAGGGACGTCAGTGCCACATCAGCGGAACGATGACACGTGGTGGCCCGTGAGAGGACGGAGAACACAGGCTGGCGATGAGGTGGAGCGCGGGTCAACCAGCAGACTGGGTCGGGTCGAACGCGGGTTACTGGGAAGCTGGCATCGTGACACGTGGAAGCTCCAGGATCGTGCATTCAGCACCAAGATCCAACGGCTGCTGAAACTTCTGGGATGAAGAACAATGGAGGTGGGCAGGGAGGTTCCGGCGGCGCATGAGGGCACGTCCAGTGGCTTCAGGCGTCGATTCTAGCGGTGTTGGAATCCTAACGAAGAGACGAACACTATGATGGCGGAGGTGACAAACCAAAGCGTTGGAAACAGATCAAAAAACGAGAGCAAAGAAGCACTGTCAGAAGAGAAAAATAAGGAGGCTATGAATAAATTTTCATTGAAAAAAAACTTTAGGCTCTTGATACCATGTTAGAAACAAGAGACCAAGGTGCAGAAAGTGTTTTTGTGTATTATTCAGTATGATAAAAAGTACAATATACAAGGGGTATTTATAGGTGCTAGATAAATCAAAGTAATAAAGACATAAAATTCTACAATTAATATACAGATATGCTATATAAATATAAACAATATTAATTGATCTAAATTGATTTTAATGATTCTCTAACAGACTCGTTTAATGTTTAACCATTTATCTTTGATTAATATTATTATAACAAGGATATATGTGATTTTATGAAAATGGTATAGCAATGACTTTAGTTATTTAGGAATTTATTGAGTGGCTGGAATAGCTTTGTGTCACGAACTAACAATATTCACAAAAATTACTCACGATTTAGGACTAAATAGAGACATGTGAAATTTTCACTTGTGGATCGGAAGACCCACCAACATGAAATGGACAAGGACATAGATACCCGTTCCATGGGACCGTCAAATCCACGCGAAAATGAAATTACTGGCTTACCCTAATTTATAATACATAAATCCATTTCTTGAATTTAGTAATCGTAGCCTGTCTCAAATTTGAATTTTTTTTTCTTTCTTCCAAACTCATCTTCAGTCTCGATTTCGCTTCTCTTTCTCTAACTCGTTTCCTCTCAAACTCATCACTACATCGCTCAGTCTCACCCCAGAAAGTTATATATGTTATGTTATTATGTTAAAAAATATTTTTATATTTTTTTCTTTTTAAAATATTATTTTCATAATAAATATATTATGAATGGTGTTGAATTATATTCATTTGATTATTTTATAATTATTATATTACAATTTTTTGTTAATTTTTTTAAAAGTTTTCAGAGAATATCCATAAATATCTGTGAGTTTCTGAGTTTCCTGAAGAGATCATTAAATATGAATTTTTGACGAAGACAAAGAGGTGACGACATCTTTTTTAAATGGGACTGAGAGGGACCGAGAAGGAGTTCTGTTATGCCCGACGAATACCCATTACCATTCTAACTAGCAATGAAGATTCAATCTAAGGCGATTTGAGAAGCGGCACATGGACTTTATCCACATTGAACCTTAAGGTAATGAACCTAAATTGAATTTAGGACCCTAACCATGGGCCTCGGTTGATTTTGCTTGCTTGGAGTCTTATTCGGACTAAGTATATCTTAGATTAATGTTTTGAGCCATTGTTGTAACCAAGGTTCTGAAAACCGGACCGGACCGGCCGGTTCGACCGGTTTAACCATGAACCGGCGCTTCAAACGGTCCGGTCCTTATATGAAAACCGCTGGGAGAATAACCGGTCAAGAACCGACGAACCGGTCAAAAACCGAACCGGTGACCGGCCGGTTACGCCAAAACGGCGTCGTTTAACGTTTTAGAAAAAATAAAAAAATACACCCGACCCGACCCGCCCGTGGATCACCCCCCCTTCCTTCCCCCGAGCCCCGACCCCATTCATTCATCAATCATCATCTGAATCATCAATGGAGGAGAACCCTAGCCGTGCTGCCTGAACCATAGCCCCCTGTCGCCACCCTTCGCGCCCGTGGTGTCGCCATCCTTCGCGCCCGTGGTGTCGCCATCCTCAGCTCCATCGTCTTCATCTTCTCAAGTCTCAACACCAGCACGCAGTAGCCTCTCATCGGCGGTCCTCAACAGTCAACACCGGTAGCCTCCATCGACCCCAGGTGAGTGACTCGTCCTCTGCTCATTTCTCTTTGTCCTTCGCCTCTGCTCATGTTCTTCCATGGATGTGAACTGTTCAATTTCTGTGCACTTAGACCTCGGCTTAATTTTCTGTGAACTGAATTGAACTTAGACCTCTGCTCATGTTCTGTTTCTCTTTGTCCTCAATGTGAACTGAACTTAGACCTAGGCTTAATTTTCTGTGAACTTCATTTGTGAATTTCAGTGCTCATCTATTTTTGTTTGGCTGTTTGTTGGTTAGCAATTAGCATAAGAAATATGAATATGATCAATTTCTGTTTGGCTGTTTGTTGGTTAGCAATTAGCATCAGAAATTAATAATCTGAAATGTACGTGGCTGTGTTTGGTCCTCTGCTCAATTTCTCCTTTATTTTTGCTTTCATGTTGCTTGTATGTAATGTACACAAAAAGGAAAAGTACTATAATGAAAATGGGCTAGGAAGAGTTGAAAGGATTTCTAAACCTTCCTTTCTGTATTTGCAGTGTGCTAAGTTGCTAATTACACACACTCCCCTTCTCTCAATGCTTTCATTTACTAAGCAAAATCTAAGCAAACCTTTCATGTAAAATGTTTATATATTGAAAATGCAAAATACTGGATATACGATACCTTCATTTTGTGAAGACAAATAAATGTATTATAAGTTTATAACTAGTGATATCCTTTTTAACAATCCTAATTTTGTTCCTTGATTTCTTGTGGGTCCTGTGCTGAACTGCTGACTGCCCTGACCAGCACTTCGAGCTGCTGTGCAGGCATATCGGCGTGAAGTGGAGTCACAATTTTACCGGTCATCTAAAAGACGAAGAGAGAGATTTGATCAGGTGTGTTTTTCCATTCTGAACTATGTTTCTGTCTCTGTAGTTGAGAAAATGAGATGAAAGGAGATTAGGATCTTACCTCATTTTTAGGTATATGTATATGCTGCTTTGACATTTTCCTTATCTTACCTCAATTTCTGTTTGCTGCTGAGCATAAGAAATAAAAAATCTGAATGTTAAGCTGGATGGTCTTCTAATTTTCTGTCAATTTCATTTGTGAACTGTTCAATGTAAGTGGCTGTGTTTGGTCCTCTGCTCAATTTCTGCTCTATTTTGCAGCTTAATTCCTCTTTGTTGCACAATTTCTATTTGTTGGTCAATTTGTGTTTGGTCAAAATCTGAATGTTAAGCTGGCTGGTCTTCTATTTTGCAGCTTAACTTCATTTGTGAACTGTTCAATTTCTGTGAACTTGCTTTGTGAACTTGCTCAGTGAACTGTTCAATTTCTGGGTATGTTCATTGTGTTGTGTTGTCTTGTGTTGTTTAATTTCATACATGTTTTACTAATTTCAGTTATCCAAGTGGCGGTGGTAGTAGTGGTCTTTATGCTGCATCTCTTTCTTCTGCTGATCAGGGTGGGAATGAAGGTGAAGATCATCCCACCGAAGCAGATTTGCAACAAGTTCTTGTAGATTTTGATAATTGATAAACCATGATGTTGGGATTTAACATTTAGATATGCTTTTATTACTATTTAACTTTTGAGTTTGGATTTTGATAAGATCATATGTATTTGGTTGATGATATTTTATGTAGTGTTTTTAATTTCGAAGATATTTTAAGATTTGTATCAGACTATAATTATATTTTAGGATGTGTATTTATAATTTATTTATTATTTTACTCTAAAACGGTTTTTCTGGTTGGACCACCGGTTGAACCGGTTAGACCAATGAACCAGTGAACCAGTGACTAGAGCGGTTTGATGACCGGTCCGGTTTTCTGAACCTTGGTTGTAACAAATACTATACTATTAAATATTTAAATATTATAACATTTAGCATATATAAAAGTTGGATATACTTATAAAATTTTTTTATTTCAAATTAAAAAAAATATTTAATTATTTTTTCTTTCTTTTAGTTTTAAATATTATTTATTAATGTAATAAAAATATAAAAATAATTATAATAATTACTCACATAATTAAAATAGATCATATTAATATATACATGACATTATATATATCAAAGATTATTATCTATGATAAATAATTTTTTTTTGTAATGATTATATAGTTAATTTATGTGTAAATCAACTAATTTTTGTAACATATGATTTATTGCATAATATTTTTTTTTCTTTGAATATGAATAAATTAATAAATTTAAGATACAAGATGCTATTTATATTATTTAATATATGAAACAAACAATTTAAGTTATCATCTAAGATAAATTGATATTTTTTGAAAAAAAATTAATAATAAAAGTTATTAATTAAGTTAATTACATAATAAAAAAATATAGATAATTTTTTAAATAATAAAAAATAAAGTTACTATTTTTACATACTACAAAGTTCACAAAACAAATTTTGGATCATAAATTAACTATCAATAAATTATACATTAGATATTATTATTTTTACGTACTAATATATATATATCTTATCAATGTTCAAGTTATAATTAATTTCTAACTCAACTTTTTAAAATTTAGATTATTGAAATTATTAAATGTTGAATATTTTGCACCTAACAATTTTTGTTTTTGTTATTGGAATTAAAAAAATAGTGAGTTGTTAATCAATTCTGAACTTAAATTTAAATTTGAGTAAGAAAATAAAAAATTATTTTAAATTTTATTTCACTAACCAGAATTAATTTTAAAATAAAAAATGATTTTATATATCATATTATAGAATATTGTGACCATTTATTTTTTTAGTGGTAATTGTTATCGAATAAAATAGTGTAAAAAATTAGAAAAAATGTATTTACCAATCAAAGGGACAATAATTTATTTTCAAGCAATAGAATAAATTATTGAATAACAAAAATTATTATAATTCTCTTTATACAAACTAATACTCAACGACAGTGTTCAACAAATATTACCAAAGAATATTAACCAATCTAATAATTTTTATAATGACATAAGTCTATCAGTTTGAAAACTTAAAAATTATGTCATAAAATATAAAGTTTTAACAAGTATTAGCATTAAGCAGAGGCGGAGCCTCATGTCAAACACCTCTAAATTTTAAATTTTTTTATAAAGTATATAGAAATTTTAAGTTAGCCTCCCTAAAATATTTAGTTTAGTCTCTTCTATATTATAAAACTAATTTTTGTCCTTCCCTAAAGTGTAGTCTAGCTCCGCCCCTAGCATTAATTATATTATTTTGACTTCAAAAATGAATATGATACTAATAAATATGATTTATAGTGTTTTTCAATTCGGTAGATCAAAGAGTAATCTATCGCAAAGATTAATCTATCGCGAATTAGAGCACCACTTAAGATTTAAAGTTTAATATGATACTATTTATTTTTAATGTTTTTAACATTGAAATGGTTAAACTTTGATTTTAGTTATAATTTTGTAAAATATTTATAGTAATAATTAATATATTTACTTAATTTTTTTTAATAAAAATCCTTTATGTAAAATAAATAATTATTTCTAACTATGAAAAATTTAAGTACTGACAAATCTATTCATAAAAAATAAATTTCAATTAATAAAATTAACTAAAATCTAAAAAATTATTCAAAGTTTCCAAATTACCCTTATTAACATTTCCCCATCCATCACTCCCACACAATCACCCAACATTTCTTCTTTTCCTTCCACTACCACCCTAATACCCACTTCTTTCTATAACATTTATTTCAAGCATTACAGCAAATACATGGCAGACAAAAATAAATCAATGAACATAGAGTTAATGAACCAATAACAACACTATCATAGTAAAAAACCATAAAACTTAACCCAAAGTTAAGCATCATAAAATAAAATCATGAGAAATTTCTAACAAAAAAAAAAATAAAGAAAGAAAGTAATAACAAAATTAGTACTCTAAAAAACTAAAATTATAGGGCCAAAATATAAACTTCAAAAGAAAATGCTGTAAAAAAAAATTGTCTTTGACCGTCTCTAGTGATGAACCTCTCATGGCAGCATCAAACAACTCGTGAGGAGGATCAATTGGTTCACGAGCTTCTTTTCTGACGAGCGGGACGGTGTGCCGACAACACAACTTTGCCGGCAACGAGATGATGAACGGTGAGAAAGGGAGGAAGCAATGGCAAAATGAGAGAAATGGGGCATGCTAGAGTTTTCTAATTTGGGAGAGGAGGGTTCTTCTTCTTCTTTCTAGATTGTGGTATCAGAAGTGGGTGTTATGGCGACAGAAGAGAAAGAAGAAAGATTGTGTAGTTGTGTGAAGGTGATGGTGAAATGTTAAAAATGGTTAATTTGAAAATTCTAAATAATTTTTTAGGTTTTGGTTAGTTTTATTAACTGAAATTTATCTTTTATGGGGACAACATTAATTTTATTTTTTAATGGGTAAATTTGTCAATGCTTCAATCTTTCATGGTTAAAAATAATTATTTACTCTTTTATGTATATCCCGTGCTCCATACACTAATTTTAAGGGAGAAAAAGAAAAATATATATGAGATTTGTTTCTATTTCGCAGTTAAAATAATTTGTGAAAATGTAAAAAGAACATACACATTTTTGAAAATTGTTCGTGAGTTCGGATAGTCGGTTAGTGACAAGGTGCTTAAGGTGTTGATGAGAACCTGAACGTAAACTTCTGACAGAAGAAGCTGTGTGCGCGATTTGTCGGTTGGACGGCGGATGAGACCACCTACAAAGACACTTTGATGCCAAAGTAAGTGTTCGTACCATAAAACGACTAGATTAGGATTATGGTGACGTAAAGAGAGGTAAGTCCCTTTCCTTTATCCTCATTCGTCCGGATGGGTATCTGTCGTAAGGCCCAGCCTCTTTCATAGCTTTTACCAGCTATTGAGTCTCTCATTATTTGTGTCACACAGAAGACATTTGCGTGTAAAGAATGGGGCAAGCATTCGTTTGTTGAGCCGTGCATGAGTTGCATTGAGTTGGGCTAGAACAGAAATAAAATCAACCTTAATTTTAATTTTAATTTAATCTAAATAATGTATAAATACATATAGAAGTCTTTTTGTTTTTGGTATAATAATTTATAGATGTTATAAATTATAAACGAACAAATAAAAAAAAGTCATGGTGATTGGGGTTTTTTGGGCGATTTTTCATTATTTGGTCTTTTTTCTTGGATATGAAACACTATTTGGTGGTTAATTAAGCTTGGAAAAGGGTATTGGGCTGCAACTACAGTCCACAAATGAAAATATACATATTAAAAAATTCATCTTTTTTTTATTAAATAAAAAATTTTATATATTTTATTAATTTAACAAATTTTAATTTTTTATTTATTATATTTTATATTAAATGTAGAGTTTAAATATTTTATTTTGTTTTTTTTTTATTTATAATAGTAAGACGAATTTGCATTTGTCTATATAAAACTAAGCACTCACATACTAATTTATGTTGGTAGTATGGTGAAAATTTATATGTTTTTGTGTAAAATTAATAATCGACTATTATTAGAATCAATGTTCTGAAAACCGGACTGAACCGGTCGGTTCAATCGGATTAATTGGGAACCGATCATCTAGTCAGTCCGGATAATTCTTAAAATCATTTTGCAAAAAATCGGTCAAACCGGTGGTTAACCGGTGAACCGGACGGATTTTTTAGAAGACCGGTTTTGCCATCCTTATAGAAAACGGTGTCGTTTTCTGATGCTTGAAAAAAAAAAGTTCGAAAGGCCCATAACCCACCCAATCCCTTCGAGCCTAACGCCTCTCTCTCCCCTTCCAACCCTAAGTTCCTCAATGAGCTGAAGGCTGAAGCCAGCAGGAACGCTTCCACTCCACCGTCCTTACCACTATCGGCACCGGCAGTGGCCACCAGTCGTTGCCACCATCACCACTCGAAGCTTCTGTCGCCATAGTCGTCGTCGGGTGGTCCGTTTGAAGCTTCTATCACCCTCGTCGTCGGAAGGTCGGGGCATAGCTTCAGTCGTCGGCCGCCTCTGTCCTGTCGAGCATCTCTATGCCACTTTAGGCCGTCTCTGCTTTCTCTGCCTCAGTGAGCTTCTTAGTGTTTTAATTAATTTTTTTTGATAAACTCATAATGATATGAATTGCTAGCTTGCTGGAGTTGCTGCAGAGTTTTTCAGTTTTTCAATTAATATTTTTTATTCTATTAATTATATGAATCACTGGCTTGCTGGAGTTGCTGCAGAGTTCTTTATTTTTTCAATTAATTTTGTTTATTCTGTTAATTCTGCTACAGAATTGCTGTAACACTGAATGCTGAATAGAATTTCAAAACCTTTTTTCAGAACATTACTTCTGTCTCCATGATGTGCCGAATATTTGGCACATACCCTTGCTATTGAAAGTAATTCTAACATTATTTTCTGTTTCATTGTTTAGTTTATGAAGGAACTTGAATTTTTCTTTTGAATTTATTTTCTGTTAATGGCTGAAAACTAGTGATCTTATTGTAGAATTCTATATTCTATAATGTATTCTTCTAATAATCCTCCTAAGTTTGATATAATTTCAAATCCTGGATTTTGAATGCTGAATTGAATTTTGGTATAATTTTATAATACTGAACAGAATTGATATAATTTTGGATTTTGAATTGCTGTAATTCTAAATTTTGCCGTAATTGCTGTAATGGCTGAGGTTTTATTTTACTGTAATTGCTGTAGTATCTGAAACATGAAGTTAGGTTTTAAGGGGGCATGCAATAGTTTGTTTTGCACACCTTGATAAATTGTTGCTGCTGAGATTGGTTCATAGTTATTTCTAATTAGTAATTTGACATTAATTGAGTGAGTTTTGTCTAATTAAGTAATCATTGATATTATTATTGATTGTTGGTGATTGTTGATTGAATATGGATATAGTATTTATGCCATGATTTCTTTTAGTTATAAATTGTGATTTTTGAATTTGAATGTAAAATTTTAATGATGAGATGAGATATAGTTTAGTTAGTGGATAGGTTATGAAATTTTAAATTTTATTATTATACGAATGATTAAATTTAAATTTTAAAAGATTTATATTACATTTTTAATAATTTTATTTTATATTTAACAAAATCGATTCGACTACGATTCAATTACGGTTGGATCATTAAACCATTAAACCAGTAACTTGACCGATTCAATGACCGATTCGATTCTCGCAACCTTCATTAGAACGATCATAATTTAGTTAAATTTATTAAATTATTTAATAATTTTTTATTATTAGTTTTACGTAGAGTTTTGCTATATAAAATAAAAGTGTAGAATTTTCTAGATACGCGCTCTGCCGTTGACCATGGGCCACTCACTCTTCCAGAAGAAACCATACTCTTCCTCACACGCCAGACGCCACAAACTCAAACTCCATCTATAAATACCCCCTTCACACAACCCTTCTTTCTCAAATACTCACATAAAGCACTACTTTCATCATCACCATGTGTCTGGTATTTGTGTGCGACGAGGATGAGAGGGTTTTAGCGAGGCAACCAGCGCCAGGGGCGTGTCCGTACTGTGGAGGCATGGTGCAAGCAACGGACGTTCAGAAGCAATGGCGTTTCTGTTTTCTTCCTATTTACTTTAAAACCAAGCGCAGATATTTTTGCACCATGTGTACTAGAACACTCCAGATCCAATAGAATCTCCAACTTTTTTTTTTTTTTTTTGCATCTTTTATGATTTTGATTTTCCTATGTTTCTTTTTATATTGATTCCTTGATAGAGGAGCTACTATGTTAATAGACTAATTAGAAGTCATTATGTTAGGTACTAGCACAAGAGCATGATTAATTAACTCCCAGTTTTGATCACAAGTCTCTGTACATATAACAAAGTATAGTGAGTTGTAAATTATTTTCTTGTTTGAATTAGCCATAATTTTAGTTTACCTTTGGACGATATTTACACATTTGTAATATTATTATTAATATTATTTTTAATTATAATGAAGTAATTAACCGTTATTAATCGTTTAGTATAGTATAAATAACAATGGTAATATTTTGTGTATTAAATTATTGTATTTATTTAATAAAAAAATATTTTTTGAGTGTATTTCATATAAAAGAAATAGCATATAACATATATATTGATAAAATATGTTTGTTAACTTTAAAAGTTCATTGAAAAAGTTATAACTATCAAATAGTTATGTGATTTTTTATTATTATTCTAATTTATTGTTTGAAGTGTACAACAAAAAATAAAAAGTGTGTCTTTAATTTTTTTATTTGAGAAAGTTAAGATTTTTTATTATTGATAATTAAAAAATTTATTGGTTTTATTATATTTTAGGAGATTATTATCATTTACTCTATAATAATTAAGTGTGAGAATAAATATTTTTTTTTAAAAAAAATGATTTAGTCATGCCTTGAAACTATCTTTATATATCTAATAATTTTAGAGAAATATTACTATTAAAATACCACGTATAAGATTATAAATAAAGAATTTGTTAAGTTAGATCATTTTGATAGAATAAACTTTAATTGGTAGAAAGACAAAATGTTTTTTTTGTTTAATTATTAATTTTACATATGTGATTGATCCAAAAGCTACAACAATTACCAATGCCGCTGAAAATTTTACATAAGAAGAGAAAGAAAAGATTATTCAATTGAAGAAGAAAGGTGATGATGATACTTTTATTATATTTTCAATACTTTATCCGACCGACTATATAATCTCTACATGTCAATTCAATCATCATTGGAGATTTAGAAGTTTTTGGAAGAAAAGTACAATATTGAACGACAAAGAACAAATAAGTTTATTATGATAAAATATTTTGAATTTATTATAAATGATACTATGCCTGTTATGGATCAAATTCATGAATTATAAATTTTTGTAAATAGATTTTATAATCTACAAGTAGTGATCTCTGAATCATTATAAGTTGGAACAATTATTTCAAAATTACCATCTTGAAATAGTTAGAGGAAAAAATTTTTACATCTTGATGAGAACTTTACAATTAAGAAATTACTAAGGTATATACGTATAGAAGAGAAAACTCGAAAATATAATGCTGTGTATCTTTCTCAAAATTTTAAAGTAAATCATATTGGTGAAGACAATACCAATAAAAAAAAAAGTTATCAAAAGATTCAAAGCAAGACAATAAGAGATAAAAAGAGTGTTATCATTGTAACAAGAAAAGATATTAAATCAAAGAATGTAGACTTCTGAAAAAGGAAACACCAAAGACCAACTTAGTGAAAAAGAAGGATTTAATTCTATGGTTGTAGAAAAAGTACAAAATATGCATATTGATATGGTTAAAGAACTGAACATGACAACACAAAAAAAATTACTTGAGTGGTGGTTAGATTTTGGGGTTACTGTTCAAGTTTACAATTACCGCAACTAATTCAAAATATATGAAAAAGTAAACAATAGAGAAGTCTTGATGAACAACTCAGCTAAAATTTGTGGTTTGAATTTTATATCTGAAAAAAAATTAAGTTTAATAAATGTACTTCATGTTTTGGATTTGAAAAAAAATTAGTTTCTGTTAGTCTCTTGTGTAAGAAAAGATTTAAAGTTGTAGTGGAATTCGATAAAGTGATCTTGCTTAAGAATGATGTATTCATAAGAAAATCATATTATAATGAAAGTATGTTTAAACTTAGTATTAATAAAGTAAATGTTTTTTTTGTATGTTGTTGATTCTTGTGACTTATAACATAGTAGATTAGCACACTTAAATTACAAATTAATTGAATATATGCATAAAAAAAACTATATTGATCTTAGTAACAAAGATTTTAATAAGAAATGTGATATTTACATGCAATTCAAAATTACTAAATTTTTTTTTTCTAAAGTTCAAAGAAATACACAATTGGAATTGTTTCATAGTGATATTTGTGAATTTAATGGTAATATTACTAAAGAAGAAAAAAGATATTTTATAACTTTTATTGATGATTGTTCTAGATTTACTTATGTGTATTTACTTAGAAATAAAGATGAAGTTTTTGAAATGTTTAAAAAATATAAAATAGAAGTAGAAAATATGTATGATAAGAAAATAAAAGTTTTTCGTAATGATTGAGGTGGAGAATATTTTTCTAATGAATTTGATAACTTATGTGCACTATATGGTATTGTGCATGAATCTTTCACTCTGTATGCTCCACATCAAAATGATTTGGCGAAAAGAAAAAATCGTACCTTAGTGAATATGGTTAATTCAATGTTATTAAATATAAAATTGCCTTAAAATTTGTGGGATAAAGCATTATTGACATCATATCGTATCCATAATAAAATATCTTCAAGACATAGAAAGATTTTTTCTTATGAAATTTGAAAAGAAAGAAAACCTAACTTAAATTATTTGAAAGTGTGAGAGTGTTCAACTTTTTATCGAGTGCCTAATCAAAAGAGAACCAAATTAAGGCCAAGAGTCATAAAAGACACTTTTATAAGATATGCTCAAAATTCTAAAGCATATAAAATATTAGATTTAATGTCTATTAAATAAAAAGAGGTAGAATTTATTAAAAATAAATTTATCAATTATTTAACTTCTAGTTCAGAATATCCTCAAAATAATACTAATGTTTCACAATAAATAAATAATTAAAATAATAAATGTTTAAGCGACAAAGAATTGATTGAACCAAGAAAGAGTTTAAGAGTGAGAAAAGAAAAAGACTTGGGTCTAGATTTTATTTCTTCTCAGGTTATCACTTTTTTGGTAGAAGGAAAAATTTCTATTGTGATGAATATAGATGGTGATCCTCAAATGTTCAAAGAGGCTATGAGGGATTCTGCCTTTTAAAAAGAAGTAACAAATGATGAAATGGACTTAATATTATCAAATAATACTTGGGTTTTGGTTGATTTGTCTCCAAAATCAAAGCCTATAGGATGTAAGTGGGTATTCAGAAGAAAGTATAATACTAATGGTTCATTACAAACCTTTAAAGTAAGGTTAATAGCCAAAAAATTTAGACAACAAGAAAGTCTAGACTATTTTGATACCTACGCACATGTAACAAGAATGACTTCTATTAGAATGCTTATAACATTAGTATTCATTTATAAACTTCATATACATCAAATAGATGTCAAAACAACCTTTCTAAATGAAAATCTTAATGAAAAAATTTATGTGGAGCAATCGGAAGGCTATGTACTATCTAAAAACAAAAAAAAAAGTTTGTAAATTAATTAAGTCTTTACATAACTTAAAACAAGCACTTAAATAATGGCAGTTTAATTTAGAGCCCGTTTGGGAAACACCAAAAAGTTACTTTTTTCAACTTTTGACTTATAGAAAGTTACATTAATGTGTTTGGTACAAATTTTTAGATAAACTTTTAACTTTTCAAAAAGTTATTTAAGAGCTTTTGAAGAAGTTAAAAAATGTGACTTCTCCTATTTTTAAAAACTATTTTATCACTCTTATTTAATGCACAACTTTAAAACAATGACTTCCATAATAACTTTCCAAACTCAAAATAACTTATTTAAAAGTTAATATTAATAAAAGTCCTTATATTTTAAGCTCCTTTTTCAAAAGAACTTATTTAAGAAATTTAGCCAAACTAGGGCCAGTTTGGGTAACTAACTTAATTAAGCTTCTTTTGATAAAATAACTTAAACAATAAATGACTCTGTTAAAAGTAACTTATAAATAAGTTATTTTGTGTTTGGATTTTTAACTCTAAAAGTACTTATTTTAAAGAAATGTAATGAAAAGTAGAAGTATTATAAGAGAAGTCATTTTTTTAACTTCTCTATAAGCTCCAAAATAGCTTCTTAGAAAGTTGCAATTTAGTTTTGAAAATTGCACCCGACATTAATACTACTACTTTTTATAAGTCAAAAGTTAAAAAAAGCTACTTCTAGAATTTTCCAAACGGGCCAAATGACTTCTCACATAGTAGTGTGGATAAATGTATTTACTCAAAATTTAGTAAAGATTATAGAGTAATCATTTGTCTATATGTTGATGATATGTTAATCATTGAAACAAATTTAGAAGAAATTCGTATAATGAAGGAGTATCTAACGTCTAAATTCAAGATAAAGGATTTGAATAAAGTTGATACAATATTAGACATAAAGGTGCGTAAGAATGAAGTTGGTTTTACTTTAAGTCAATCTTTTTAAGAATTATAAAAGTTTGATCATCTCATAATTAAAGAATCTAATACACCTTATGATCCTAATTTTAAATTAGAAAGAAACACGGGAAGACCCATAGTATAATTAAAATATGTTAGTGCTATAGAAAGTTTAATGTATACAATGTATTATACCAGATCTGATATAACATTTATTTTGTACAAATTATCAAGGTTTACAAGAAAATCTAGCAATCAACATTGGAAAGTTATTACAAGAGTTTTTGGTTATCTCAAGAAAACCATAAACTTGAGATTACATTATAGTGATTATCCCGCAGTTTTTAGAAGGTTATTCCGATGCAAGTTAGATTACAAATCTTAGTGATAACAAATCCATTTCAGGATGAATTTTCACCCTAGGTGGTGGAACAATAAGTTGGGTCTCAAAGAAACAAACATGTATTACAAATTCTACTATGGAGGCTGAGTTTGTAACTTTATCAGTTGCAGCTAAAGAAGCGAAATAGTTAAAAAATTTGTTATATCATATAAAGTTGTGACCACAGTAGACGACAGCCATTTCAATCTTCTGTGATAGTGAATCAACCATGTCTCGAGCATATAATAAGGGTTATAATGGAAAGTCTAGACATATAAGTTTGAGACATAAGTTTGTGAGGCAACTAATCGATGATAGTGTAATTACCATCACTTATGTAAGATCTCAAGAAAATTTAAGAGACCCTTTGACTAAAGGTTTGTCAAGTGATAAAATCAAAGAGACTACTGTTAAAATGGGATTAAAACTTATTGTTCTTAAATGATAGGAATCCAACCTTATTCTAGTAGACCACTAGTTTCAAGGTTTAATCGGTAATAATAAGTTATTTAGCAATTGGAGCACTAAGGTATATGATTTAGTGTTATTTACAATAAATTAAGAGAGTGAATTAAAACTCTTAATGAAATGATAATATTATTTATCAAAGGATTTTATCTATACGAATATAGGAGTGGTGCCGCTCTAATCGAGAATTTTAGAAGTTTTATTTTCATCAATATTTATGAAATCAGGATGAGTACAAAGCTATATAAGTGCTTAACATTATAAATTCTTGAACTTAGAGGGTAAAAGTAATGTGTGTGATTTTTTGTACTAACATATAAAATATAAGTTTAATCGATTAAACACCTATTATTTTGTTAGAACTTTAAAATTTACACTAAAAAATGTTTGATTTTAGTGACATATTATTTATGCATATACTTGTATGACATTTAAATTTTATAAATAGTGAAAAATTAAAAAATATTTACAAATTTGTAAAATTATTATTAATATTATTTTTAATAATAATGAAATAATTAACCGTTATTAACCGTTTAGCATGGTACAAATAATAACCGTAATATCTTGTGTATGGAACTATTGTATTATTTGACCAAATGATATCTTTCGAGTGTGTTTCGTAAAAAAAATATGTACATTGATAAGACATGTTTGTTAAATTTAAAATCCATTAAAAAAATCACAACCATTAAATAGTAGCTAAAAAATTTTGATATGGAAGCAAAATGTGTGATATACTTTAACATGGTAATTTTTTGTGTTTTTTAAAATTGTGGGAGTATACAAATCGGATCCTCCGATTTGTGTTTAAAAATTGAAAAAAATTCAGAGTACATAAATCGGAGGGTCTGATTTTGTTAAAAAATTGAAAAAATTCAGAGTACACAAATCGGACCATGCGAGTTGTTTGATTTTAAAATTTTTTTTAAGAAATCGCATGGTCTGACTTGTGAAGCTAGAAAACGGACCCTCCGGTTGTTTGTTGTTGTCAAATTTTTTATGAAATAGAATATCAAACGCAATTCGGACCGTTCGTTTACTGATGGAGAACTCGCATAGTCCAAGTTCTGTTCCACTCATGGCTGTGAAGCACCTGTATTTTCCATATCCGAGTCCAACACCACTTTTACTTCCATATTCAAATTAAAAAGTGTTAAATAGTTACGTGACTTTTGATTATTATCCTTGCAAAATATATATATATATATATATAGAAAGTGTGCACATAAAAAAATAGAAAGTGTGCTTTTAATTTTCTTATTTAAGAAAATTAAGAATTTTTTATTATTACTAATTAAAAAATTTATTAGTTTTATTATTATATTTTGAAAGAGTATTATCATTAATACTATAGCAATTAAATACGAAAATAAATATCTCTCTAAAAAAAATGATCTAATCATACCTTAAAATTATCTTCATTTATCTAATAACTTTTTCATTTCTCTTTTGTCAATTATATATACTCTGGTTCCTAAAACTTAAAATCCTGCCTGCAAATTTAGGTATATGCAGACAAATTTAAAGATATATTTGTGTCAAATATAAGTTAAGCGAGCAAAAAAAATTAGGAAGTTTATTTGAGAGTCATATCAATTTTAAAATGATAAAATTTGTGTTAGCAGAAAAATTTAGAGATATATAGAATATGACTGTTAATAGTATATAATTATATATGATCATGTTTTTTGAATGGTAATAATACTACATGTTCATCACAAACTCGTAAGATAACAACAGGTAAAATTATGTAAACAAATTTGCGATCAAATTAGTTTTAATATGGTAACTTATTAGATTTAAGTGTGAAATAAAAGTTTAAATTGAATTTATCAATATTAATGAAAATAAAAAAAAATTATAAAAATTAATATTTTTAACAAGTTGAAGTATATTCAGTTATTAATTTAAAGTTTTAATCAATTTGAATTTTATAAATAGAAAGTACCACTTTATAAATATTAGAAATAAAAATAATTAAGTAGAAAAAATAATTTAAACTAAAGAGTAAGTTATTTACTTGAAAGGTAAGTTCAATTTAACGCTAATAAATGAAGAGTTCAAGAAGAATGTATTAGAATAATTATTTTTTTAAAGAGTTTGTGAGTGTTCTTATTAAAAATATTGTTAAATAAGAGAGTTTTTTGTTAGAGAAATAATAAGAATTAAAAATGTTTTTATGTTGGTTTATTATAGTTGAATCAAGATTTTTTAAAATAACGAAGTTGGTAAATTAATAAAATGAGAACTTAATCACTTTTAAACTAAAATAGTGAATACACAAAATTAATGGTGATTAATTTTTTATTTTATTTTTTTATCAACTTTCTTACTTTAAAAGATCTAAATTAATTGTAGCCATAATAATGAGATTTTTAAATCAATGAAAAATAAAAAAAATGGGAGATAATCTTTACTCACTAAAAAATTTATAATATTTAAAATCTTGTTGATGTAAGTTTATGAGAAGAAGTTGATATTGTAGTGCAGAATTAAGGTACAATCATACAGTAACTACAACAACACATTACAAATATTAATATACTTGATGCAGAATTGTGTGAAAAAGAAGTTGATCTGAAATATGTTAGAAGAGAAAAGAATGTTACCAACCACAACTACAAGAAAGAATCAAGAAAATTCGACACAATGCTGAATTATCAATTATGTCATGATTGTTGAAAAGAGATCGTGCAACAACAATAAAAAAAGATACAGAGAAAATAATTTTTTGAAGAAGTTGGCCATAACAATAAATAATTTAACAACAATGCTAGGAATCAAGAGGGTATTAGCCAAAAACCAGCTAAATACTTTTGGGTGAATTTAAAATCTCTACCAGTTAATATATATGGATGTTTCTTCTGCTAAGTATCAGAATGTTTCTATTTAGTGATACTAAATGGATGTTCTTTTATATATTTTTCGAATTTTTTTGTATTGTAAATGTGAATGTCTCTATTTCTTTAAGAATTTTATATTTTTTTTAAAATTTTATAGATATTTAATTATTTTTACTAAAATATAACTGGATATTTTTTTTGTTAAGTATTAGGATGTTTTTTTTTTCATATTAAATGAATGTTTTTTTTTTTTTATATTTCTTTTCAAGAAGATCAATTAGGCATGCATAGTGCTCTAAGGTTAATTGAATTTTACAATCTGCACTCGCTTGTTTGAATACCAGTTGCGCCTCAGTTACAAGACCGGCATGATTACAAGCAGATAATACGGCGAGTAAAGTAATTGCGTCTGACTTCACTCCTCTCTCTTGCATTTCATGAAAAAGTTGCAATGCTTGGTCACCACATCCATGAAGACCGTAGACACTGATCAAAGTGCTCCATGAAACAGAGTCTCTATTTGGCATTTCTAGGAATATCTTAATTGAGCCATCCAGACAACTACATTTGGCATACATATTTATAAGTGCATTTTCTACAGAGATGTGTGAACTAAACCCAAATTTGAGGACATAGTCATGGAATGGACAACCATGTTTCAGTGAAGATAAGTTTTTGCGGCTCCGGTAACACATCTGGTTCACGAAAGGGAAGCAGTTCTTGTCGACAGTGGCGAATCCGACGAGCCAGATGTCGGTGATAGAAGAGGAGTGGGTCGCGGTGGGGAGGCGGAGAGGGCCTGACGGTGAGAGAGAGAGGTCTGTGTGTGTGATTGTTGGAGGTGGGTAGGTTAATGTGAGAGAGAAGATGAAGGTTTTTATAGGTTTTAATTAGGTTTACTTAATTAATTTTAAATTTTTTAAATTTTAAATTTGAAATATTTAAAATTAATTATTAATATAAATTAATGTGTTTTTGTTTAATTTTCGGCCGGTAACCTCTTGGTTCATATACTTTTTCATAATTTAAATATTTGAAAGATACAGGAATTATTACCTTATAAATGATAAGATAAAAGAGATAATAGATTTAATTATTAAAACAGGGAGATTATAGTGTACAGATTTTAGTTTACAGATATTCCCATCACATAACTCTTCTTGCAACATGTGTACTATTTTATTTTTATGTTGGGGAAGCAATTTGGCTAGCTTCAGTGACCTAAAAAATTGGTGGCTTGGCTTGCTTAGATACAATAAAGGAGAAGCCATTTATGTTGCATTGGACCTCTTTTTATATATAAGTTGGTCTTTGACTCTCTTAATTTTTTTTTTTAATTCTTAATGAGTCCTGCAAGAAAAATAAAAAAAAATTTTAAACTTTTAATACCAATAATAAAATTAATTTGCTAAGATAAAAAAATATTAATTAGCTAAAATATGAATTTAATTTTAATTGATATAATTATTTTTTATAAAAATTATGGCATATGTACTTTTTAATTAATGGAAAAATTGATAATTAATTCTATATAATATATATATTAAAGAGGGCTTTTTTCTTGTATAATTTAAAAATGAAAAAAGAGTTACATGACTTTTTTTAATTCATTTATAAACTAATATTTTATGAGAAATTTTTGGGAACTAGCAACTTTTAGTAATTTTGGTCATTATTTAGTCAGCATGAATATTAAATTATTTTAATAAATAAATTTTATTAATTTATGTATGCAAATTCTAAAAAATATAGGTGCAAACTGTATTGATTTATGTATGTAAAATTCTAGTAAATATAAATATAAATTATATGCTTTTATGTGTAAAACGTCTGTAAATATATATATAAATTTTTGTTATAAAAAAATAATCATATTTGTTAGAGGCTATGTAGTATTGCTCATATTCTAATTCAACTTACAATTTCTCTATCCATAATTTAGTATCCCTTTTAATTACTTGCAAATTTATTTATTCATTTATTTATAATATGCCATATATATATATATATATATATATATATATATATATATATATATATAAATATAATGCTTAAAATTGTTAATAATAATAATAATATTTTATTTAGTCAATTATGAAGTATATTTAAAAATTGGCATTATGTTTTTAATTATTTACATATTTACTTAACTATTTTTTCTATTAATCTGTTAAATACTTTTAAATTCTAATAGTATCTAATTTATATACTTAATATATGTATTAAAATGACTAAAAAATAAAAAAAATTATAAGAAGAGTCTAATTATGCAATGTTTATATATAAATGGTCTTTGAGTTTGATGGTAGTGAAATTGACTTGATTTTTCTTTTTATTTATAATTAAATAAAATAATTACATGAGTAAAAAAATTTGGAATAAAAATTTGGAGAGTTATGTATTTATAATGTACATTATCTTTGATTCTTAGACCAAAAAATACAATTTAACTCTCTTATAATATTTTTTTAATCGTATGTAAATTAATTAATGGTGGAAGATTGTTTCTAACTAAAAATTAAAGACTCGTTTTTAACAAAAACACTATATATTCATTGTCAAGTTGATATAAAATTAGATCTTTTTAAGTTAAAATATTTAATGCTAATTGAATGTGTAAAAGTATTAGAACCTCACTTAATTAAATACTAATTAAATTAACTTATAGATAATGTAAAAATAACCCCACATTTTAAAAAGAATCTTTTTTTTCTTGTATTCGAATATTAATGTTGTTATTATTGTTATTGTTGTTGTTGAAAGATTAAGTTGTAATAGATAATGTTGTTATTATTTTTAATGACCCAATAAAGATTGATGACCGAATTTTCAATTCAATCAACTAAAGAGTGTGTTTGGTAAACACGTTTGAAGGGAAAAAACATGTTAAAATTTTTTGAAAGTTTCAATTTTTTGTTTGGCTAGTTTTCTTCTCTACAAATGCAGAAGTGATTTTGTTCATAAAACCAAACATAAATCAAATTTGGTGTAGAGTTGCCAAACATAAATCATGTTAACACAAACTTATTTCTACCCAAAATCAATTCTATAAAATCACTTTTACTCAAACTCTAATTTGACAAATTACAATCCAAACACACGCTAAGTCAAACTGGATTTACCAATTCAACTAACAAGATTATGACCGAATTTTCAATTCAATCAACTAAGCTAAACTGGATTTACCAATTCGACTAACAAAATTAAACTGAGTTTAATAACTATGCTAAAAATAAATTTTACTAATTTTTAGTTTGTTTTAAAACCGTCATTTGGACCAAAATGCCCCTTCTCCTTCTTTCCCAAAATCATGCAGAAGCACAAGCAAAAACAGAACCAGAAGTAACAACAACAATTAATCAAACAGAAGCAGAAGCAGCAGCAGGACGACAACAACAACAACAATGAATCATCGATGAATCAACAATGGAATCAAGTAGAAACAGAAGAAGCAGGAGCAGAAACAGAAACAGAACAACAATAACAATAAAATAATATAATCAATCAGAAGCAGAAGTAACCAGAAACAACAATAATAAAGGCAGAAGAAGAAGAATCCGGCGAGCCACCCGAAACTGCCATCAAAGCGCCGATCCGCCATCAAAGCGCCGCAACCCTTTTCTTCTTTTCTCTTTGCGCTACCCTAGCGCCACCATCACAGCGCGACCTCTTCTCTTCCCTCGTCTCACCACCGAAGCCTTCCCCTGTTCTTGCCTCAAACTAGAATCCACCGCCATCGAGCACCTCTGCCAAGCCCAGAGGAGCAGCAGCAAGATCCAACCACCGAACGACGACGAGCAATGGGGGCCCTGACATTTGAAAGCGAAACTGCGACTGATTCTGGTGCTGTTGAATGGCGGCGGCGGCAAAGAGCAGCGGCAGTGATGGCGACAGCGAGGACCTTTCCCCCTCATCTTCCTGAACCCTCTCCCCCCCCCACCCTTCTCCCCCTTCGCGTAACCCCTTCCCCCTTTCCCCTTTACTTTACGTATTTTTTTTATTTTTTATTAAGGGTAATTTGGTAATAAAAACAAAAAATTTGAAAAAAAGGACGATTTTAAAACAAACTGAAACCTTGGGGACCATTTTGTGGCGAAAAAAAGGTCGGAGACGAAATAAATTTTTGGCCTCTACGTTAGGAACCGAAATCGTACTTAACCCTTAACCCTTTAAAACAAACTTTCAATCTGAAACTGTTTGAATTCAGCAGTGAAAAATTTATGGGACAATTTCATTTTGTCTCATGAATATCAGAAAACAGAACAGAGCAGGGAAGAAAGAAGCTGACACCATCATGTATCCTGGTTCGGTTGCTTTGTGCTATGCAACCTACATCCAGTCTCCACCACAACAGTGGTGGAATTTTCACTATAGTTAAAGAATTACATGCACAAATTCCACAATGCATGCAAGAGGAAATAAATTACCTTTAACTTCTGCCTTAGCTTGATTTGGGTGATTAGACCTTTGCCTTTCTTACTTAATCCTTCTCTTTCTTTTTTCTTTGGTGAACAATTTAAAGGCTAAGCTTTTTCTCTCTTTCTCTGTGTTCTTTCCGAAGTGACACAAGGTGAACGTTGCTTTTGGTGAAAGCAAATTGCAGGAATTTGCTTGAAAGAAGCCAAATCGGGCTTGGATCAGTTCTATTCAAGTTCAGCCCGTTTTATTTCTTTGCCTTGTTTCCTTTGGGGTTCCTTTAGATTGTTAGCCCACCAACAGATTCAGTTTGTTCCTTAATGGGCTGCAGCTTTGTATATTTATTTTGACCTGCATCACTCAATCAAAATAATCAAAACTAATTAGGTAATTAGTCTAATAACCTATTGTTTGTCATCATCATTTATGTTAGTTAATTTTTTAACTCAACAATTTTATTTAAATTGTAAGAAGAATGATAAATAAATGTATTGATGCATTTACGGTTGATTTTGTGACTCTGGAGCTTGTACTTGTTCTCCATGTTATCAATCTTATTCTTATATTGCTATTATGTAGTACATTCCGTTTATTATTTAACTTTGACCTCACAGTAGGATTATATTGAAGTTAAATGAAATTTTTTTGGATTCAAGTAAGACACTTTAAACCTTAAAGACCCAAACAGAATTACACCCAAATATAGAAAACCAATTTAATACTTTAATCTTTTTGAATTATATAAGAAAAAGCTCTCTTTGATTATAATATATGAAATTAGTTACTAATTTTTTCCATCAATTAAAAAGCATATATGTCATAATTTTTTTAAAAAATAATTATATCAATTAAAATTTAATCCATATTTTAGCTAATTAATATTATTGTTTTGTCTTAGCTAATTAATATTGTTATTGGTATTAAAACTCTTTCTCTATTTTTGTTGTAGGACTCGTTAAGAAAAAAAAAGTTTCAAGGAGTCAAGAACCAATCCATATACAAAGATGGGTCCAACATGAATAATTTCTCTTTCCTTATATCTAACAAGCAGCCAACTTTCTAAACTATCGAAGTTTGCCAAGCTGCTTTCCCAACATAAAAACAAAATACACGTGTTGAAAGGAAAGCAAATATCTGTAAATTTAAATCTGTACTGTAGCATGACCCTTAAAACAGATGTTAAAGAGATTTTAAACAAAGAGGTTATAAGATCATTTAAAAAAAAAAAACAAGAAACAACAAGAGATTATAATATTTAAAAATTTTGTTTACGAAGGATTTAGAATCAACAAATAAAAATAGAGTTGATTAATGTTGTCGCCTTGAAGATCAAAGAAGAAGAAGGAAGAAAAAGGTTTTGTCAAGCTTAGTTCAAGAAAAGTAATGTTAGATATATAAACAAGTTTGCTATCACTGATCAAGTTGTTTGAAGATTATAGAAGCTCTAATATAATAACTGAGATCCAAGTGTCTAAGATACGTTTAAATTGAATTTATTAATTTGATAAAAACAATAAAATTATAAAAATTGATATGTTTGACAAGTTAAAATATATCCAATAGCCAACTCAAAGTTTTAATCCATTGGAATTCTCTTATTATTACAAATGGTAAGAAGTACTCTATGCATATTGAAAGCAAGAAAAATTAAATAGAAAAAATCATTTGAATTAAAGTAAAACATGAATTGTAAATTTTAACTAATATTAAAAAATATATAATAATCCTCAAGAATTGAAAAACAAGTAGCAAATTAAATACAAATTGTCTCTACTACCAATTTTATTTTTAGGAATTAAGATTAGTTATAATTGTTTGTTTATAAATAGAAGTTTATGAAAATGAATTTTTTTCTTTTTTTTTAATTATTTGATAAAGTATTTGATAAAGTATGATCTCTTACTTTATATTTTTTAAATGGGACAAAAAAAACATATAAAAGAAAATATTAAATAGTGAAAGATAATATTTTATCAAATAATTGAAAAAAAAATGAAAGGATCCACTTCCAAAGTTTACATATATGAATATATGATATAATTTTTAAGTGAAGTTTATATGAGTTATGTTGATAGTCTTCACTTTTTTTGTATTAGAAAAATTAGTAAAAGGGCAAGTTACCTAATTAAAATATTTGGCAATTATAATTATTAGAATATAACTTTTGAAAATTGCTAATATAAATACAACATTTACATTATTATAGAAATCGCGAGAGGGTAACGTAGTTCTTGAATTGTACGTAAACTGCTATAAGGTGTAGCGGTTTATGTTGGAATGCGTGTTAAGAGAAACCGCTATACTTTATAGTGGTTTTTGAAGGAATTAGACAATGAAAAAATCACAGTACCTCTACAGCAGTGTTGACTTAAGAAATTAACTAACATGATTGATGATGACAAACATTATTTTATTGGGCTAACTACCCAATTAGGTTTAATCAATATTGATTAAGTGATGCAGGCCACTAGTAATGAACACAACAGCAGCCCAATACGGAACAAACTGAATATGCGATTATGGGCAACTCTTTTAAACAAGCCCAAATAAAAATTAACAAAGAAATCAAATGGGTTGAGTGGTAAGTGAACAAAATCCAAGCCCAAAGCATTTCACTCAAGCTGATCCTCCAAAGGCAACGTTCACCTTTTTCATTCGGTCAGACACATAGAAAAGAGAGAGAATTTCGTTCCTCTTGCTTGATTCATCAAAGAAGAAAGAAAGAGAAAGCTTAATCAGAAAGGCAAAAGTCTAGTCACCCAAATCTAACCATCTTAGGCTAAGTCAGAAGTTAAAGGTGATTTATTTCCTCTTGCATGCATTTTACTTTTCCCTCCTCTTCTCTAACTCTCTGTCAATGCAATTTGGGATACATGGAAAAAGTGATCTCTGGTAAACACTGCTGTGAATCAAAGGTCAAGATTGTTTCTTGGGGACAAAGTTGTAGCTCAAGGGTTCAGATCTGAGTTTACTATTGAAAATATTTTTTCTTTATTGTTCTGGGACATTCGGTCAAGAAAAAGGGATCTGTTTCATTTTTTCATTTTGAGGATTAATGGAAGAATGTGAAAGGGTAGATTGGTGAAGCACACAGCTCGAGAAGTTGACCTGGAAGAGAGCATCTTAGCAACATGCAATGAGATACAAAAGAAAATTGTTTATGCTTCTGAAGGTAAGGAGAGAGAACCAGGGTTTGAAGTTTTTGTTCTGGGAAGTTTTCTCTGAAGAGTTCATCAACTTGGACAATGCTCTCTAGTTAAAGATGCATTCCGCCAGAATGAGGAACGAAATCAGAATCAAGTAAATCCGGTTCAACCTATAGCAAGCAAGGCTGTTGAAGTATCAATCTCCTTCATATTTTACAGATTGTAATTTATTTTTCAATGTATATCTTTTTGTAATTTCTTGAGTGGTAAAAGGCTGAAAGAGAGAGCTTAAGAAAAAGCCAAAGAGTGATAAAAGGCCGAGTGACACACTTGAGTGTAAAGCCTAGAGTGATTTTTCAGATTTTTTTAGGTTGTTGCTATTGTCTTGTATCTAGTACAAACCTGTGAGGTACCCCTTTCTTAGTTGGGTTAGCACTAAGAGTGAAAAGTTAGGTATTAGCATAACCAAATCAAGTTAGGTTAGAACTTGAGAAGGAAAGGATTGTGTCAATCCTTTGGAATTGGTGCATGTAATACTTTAACTATAATGAAAATTTCACCACTGTTGTAGTGGAGACTGGATGTAGGTTGCATTGCACAAGGCAACTGAACCAGAATACATGATGGTGCAGCTTCTCTCTTTCCTTCTCTGTTCTGGTTTCTGAAATTCATGAGACAAAACCAAAATGTCTCATAAATGTTTCGCTGCTAAGTTCAAACAGATTCAGAATTAAAGTTTGAATTCAAAGGGTTATTTTATTAAATTAAAAGAAGGTCATAGATTCAACACCCCTTCTCTAAGCCTTCTACAACCTTCAAGCAGTTTCTTCACAAATGGCCAGCCTAAAAAACCGTGTGAGCCTGTTGAGTTTGGAAAGCTAGTATTAAAATGATTATCAAATATTATTAAAATATTAATTAAAATGTTTATTAAAAGTATTATTAAATGTTATTTTCAATTGTTTGTTTGATGAATTTGTGTTTGTGTGCAGAAAAATTAATTAATTTCAATTGGCCCAAGAAGCATGAAAAATAAGTCCATGCTAATAATCTAAATCTTGATCCAAAATAGAAAACGGTTGAATAAAAAAAAAAAAAAACAAGCCACATGTTATGAGTAGAAAAGCAAATTAATTATGGCCCAATTTAACAAGTCCATCAATAAACAAGTTGATTGAAAACAAGTAGTCGAAGAAAGAAAAACAAAAAGAGCCAAGTAAAAGAAACCAAGTCCAAGCGTAAAGTAGTCCAAAGAATAAAATATGAAGAATTAAAGAAAGAAACCTAAGAGTTCACAAGCTTCATACGGATTCTATCATTCTTGGTAAATGTAACTCCAAATTCAATTCAATTTAATTTCGTTGAAAACTTCCACCAAAAGTTTCTCTTTTCTCTCTCCTCTCTCACTTGCTTCGGTCAAATCATTTCATCTTCCAAAAAAAGAAAGAAAGAAAGAAAAGAGAAAGTACAGAGAGTAGGTTGTGAAGAAAGGCTAAAAGATTTTTGCCAAGAAAGAAAAAAAAAAGGCTTCAGTCACAAAGCAAATCTATCTATATGAAAGCACAACAAAAAATTTATTTCCTCTTTTGTGCTACAAAGAAGAAGAAAGCTTCAGAGTCTCAAGCATGGAAGAAGCAAAAATGGAAAACAAGAAGTCGTCTTGGGTTAGAAGCACATCAATGGTTAGAATCAAAACTTGGAGCCAAAGTAAAGTTCAACGGCTCAGATTCAATATGCATGAAGAAAAAGGTTGAAAGAGAAGATTGAAGGTATGGTTGCATGTTTGATTCGGTCACTGCTTCTACCCTCTCTCTCTCCCCTGTCACGCCCTTGTTGCATCTGTGTATTGGGAGAAGAGAACCAAAATGTGTTGAAGAAGGTTTCAAGCCCTGGAAGCTTCACTCCTCTATAATAGGGGTGAACGGCTAAGGATTGAGCAAGGAATGAGAGCACACGTTTGGGTTTCCATAGCTCTTTGAGTTGTTTATTCTTCTCCTTCATGGCTATCATTGAATATTTTTTTCTCAGTTTAGTCTGTCTGTGTTTTATTGGTAAAAGAAAAAATGTGAGGTTTTGTAAGAAAAATTCAATGAGTGAAAAAAGGCAGAGAGTTAAAGAAAAAGCCATAGTTATCTCAGAAATTTTTTGTATGTATTTCTGTTTTGTTGTCATGATCCTGAGGGGATTCCCTTGTAAGTTGGGTTAGCACTTTACTGTTGAAAGCTAGGATGCGTTTTAGTTAAATTCAGATTGGGGTTAGAATCTGGATTTGTCCCAGATAGGATTGGGTAGATCCTAGGGAAAGAATTGGTGTTTGTAATCTGTTAAAGATAGTGAAATTCCGTCATTGTTGTGATGGAGACTGGATGTAGGCTACATTGCACCAAGTAGTTGAACCAGGATATATCTGGAGTTATTTCTTCTTCTCTACTTCAATTCTTTTTTTGTTACTTAGGAGACAAAATGAAAAATGTCTCTCAACTTGGCACGAGACAAAAGTAAAAATATCTCCTAAGTTTCTGAGAGAAAGTTAAAGAACTATACACGAAAAAGAAGCTAAGATTTAACCCCCCCTTTTCTTAGCCACTGACAACTATTAGAGCCTATAGCAATTTCTTTATATAAAAAATGCCTATAAATACCAAGCAAGAGACAATGGTGTAGTAGTAGATTGTCATTTTCACAAATTCACAAATGGATAGTGAGGAGATTTTTTTTTAATTCTAGTCCATTGTTCTAGAAAAAATCAAAAAAACAAAATGCACGGCGTTAAGTTTACTGATAGAGAATCAGTGAGTATTTTTATCCGGTCATTAAATACGTTATCAAAACTAAAAATGAGTATATTGCAAAAGACGGGGGTGTCTGGGACGAAATGGGTGAAGGAGTTATTTTACAAGATTCCTATTGTGATTGTGTCAACTGGTGTGAAGTATAAAACATTTGTGGTAGGGTTGGACGAAGATATACAGATTTTGTTTCATTGTCGGCAAAGTTTTTCGGAAGTGAGAATACACGAGTTGTATGCCAAGTTAAAAATTGGCGTCTACAGTTCTAGGGCATCAGCGCTATTTGTGAAGAAACCGCTATAGGACTGTCGCAGTTTTTTTATTGTTGAATTTCTTCAAAAACCGTTACAGGGTATTGTGGTTTACATACAATCCAAAAACCACCATTCATAGTAATGTAAATGTTACATTTGCGTCTGTAATATACAAAAATTATATTCTGGTAATTATGGTTGCCAAACAATTTAAATGAGTAACTTCCCTTAATAAAAGATAAACATATTATTATTTTAGTTTTTTTTCTTTAATATATTATTATATTATTATTGAAAAAATTATATTTAAATTATATTATATTATTGTTAAGGTGTTCACTTGTGAACTATATAATATATCTTGAGAAAATCAACTATGAGTACCACACTTAACTAATATAATAGAGTATTATATGAATTTAGATTCTCTAAAGTAAAGAAATTGGTAAAATGATAAAGTGAATGATTAATTATTATTAGTTTTATAACTTCTATAAATTGTATACCTCACTGTACTATCTTAATTTAAAAATAATTAACTTCATACTTTATCATTTTACTAACTTTTTCATCTTAGAGAATTTTCATCTATATTCTATATATCATACCAAAATATGATAAAATTCGGTGTTATACATGTTTTTTCACTTATATATTTTTCATAAAAGAATTTATTTTATTATTTTTAAAACATGAATTTAAAAATTCTTAACTAAAATATAAAATATTTATCATATATATTTACTAAAAAAATATTTATTATTATTATTATTATTGTATAATAGAGTGAAATAATAGTGGATTAATAAACACATTGCTAGTTAATACAAAATAGTATATATTAAAATACATCGATCTAATTTAAGGGTATAACAAAAATATAAAGAAAAAAAAGTGAATTGAATATAGGCAGTGCTATCGTGTAAAAAGTAACATTTACACTCTGTTTGGATGGAAGATGGAAAATAAAAGAAAAAAAATAAGAATAAAAAAAATGAAAAAAAAAATAAATAAATAAAAAAAAAATAAAAAAATTATAATCAAGTGAAATTACATTAATATCTTTTATTTTTTTTTTGTTTTTTTTAACACCATAAATAAATTAATAATTTGACTTTCATTTTAAAATTATCATCCATTTTCATCGCAAGTTTGAGAGAAAAACTTAAAAATGGGTTCTCGGCCACTTTTTTTTCCTTTCCTTTCAATTTTCATTATCATCCAATCAATAGAAAATAAACTTTTTCTTGCATTTTTCTTCCTTACATTTTCTATCGATCCAAACATTTAGTTATAGAAAGAAACAAACAGTTACTTATAGAAAGAAACATTGTCGTTATTAGAAATACCTTGCATGTTATACAGAAAATTTTAATGGAGACAATTTTTATATTATTGGATCCTATAAAACTTTAGGGTTATATAAGGGAGCGGATTTTTTTAGTGGAGAAAAATCGTATGGTGTCAATTATTTAATTTAATTTTTATTGATTTTTTTTTATTTATTTTTAGTCCTATTTATAAAGTTAATGATAAAAAAATTATATTTTATTTTTTTAAATATTAAAAAAATTAAAAGGATCTATTTCTATTATATAATAGTAAGTTTTACTTAAAAAGGTGTTTTATATTAAAAGTTCTGACTGTTGAGTCAAATTAATTAAAATATTAATTAATAATTATTTTTAATTTATTTTTGTGACTGTGTGGATATTTTATAGACTTGAAATTTGGATATGGCTTTTTTTTAAGACACCAAAATATTAAGGAGTTAAATTGGACATATTGACTTTTTTTTTTTCTTAAGTGGTCCTGGTCTAAACAATTGTCCTCATTAAAATAGATAAAACATTCTTAGTGGTGAAGCCTTAATATTTCTCTTAGACAAATATTTAATATCATACTCAACTATTTGTTACGAAACAAATAATCACATATTAGGTAAAATATTAACGGATATCATAATATTGATTTGATTTATTTATATGTTTAAGATCATAATATTTTAACATAATTGTAAGGCAATGTCAATATAACTTTTAAACCTAACTGCAAATGAGGAGTGTATTTGTCTCCGATTAAATTTTCATCTTATTCCTGAGATTCACGTAATTATTTATTTTAGTCTTCGAAATTTAAAATTATTTATACTAGTTTTTTAGATTTAAGTCCGGACACTAATGTGGTCCATCGACTCTTTTTGGCGATAACTAAACAAATAGAATACTAATATAATACCCTTCCTACCACGTTAAATGATGAGTAAACGATGTCGTTTATCCTTGGCACTCAAACAAGTCAGAAATGTCATCATTTTATATATGAAGAGAGAAAAAATGATAGAAACCTAAAATAAAGTATTCCTTCTTCTTCTCTACCTCCATTATTCTTCATTTATGACTTGTTTGGACGTCAAGAGTAAAAACATTGTTTATTCATCATCTAGCGTGATAGAAAATGTGTTATTTCAGCGCTCTGTTTGCTTAGTCATCGTCAAAAAGAGTCGAGGGACCATATTGATGTCCGGACTTAAATCTAGAAGACTAGTATATATATAGATAATTTTAAATTTAGGAGACCAAATTAAATAATCACGTGAATCTGAAAGACCATAATAGAGATTTAGTCATTTATCCGGACTAGATAGATTTTGAATATATATATATATATATATATATATATATATATATATATTTGTCCTTATCGATATATTATTCTTTTCTCTCATAGTAAGTTACAAAAGATTATTTTTAGGTTTACGTTAAAAAAATTGTATTTTATTAAACTTAACACACAATAATATTTATTTTGTTAAATTTGATTTAAGATTAACACTATAAATAAATGAATAAACCAACTCAATAAAAATTTAATAAGTATTGATAATGTATAAAAATTAAAGACTAGTGTATCAATAGCTTCTATCGTGTCTATTAATTTAATTTTTTATTTATTAAATATGTATAAATTATATTAAAAAAAACTATATATGCACCAATTCTTTTTAATTTTCATATCTCATTATATATAGTATAAATATTGATGTTTATAACAAAAAATATTTTAATATATTTTTGCCTCACTACTAACAACATTTAACAAAAAATAAACCTAATTTGTTATGCAATTATAAAACCTCGTGCATAAAATTATAAACAAACTACAACTTTAATTTGTTTTTATGTCAGATCATTGTTCTAACATTCTATCTTAATTTGCTGTCACTAAACTTACAAATAAATCCTATATATTTCTGCCAGTTATTTATGCATACAAAACCTCCTTATTTTACTAGGATTGTTGAATGAAAGAATACATTTCAGCTTTAATACATGACATAGTTATGCACATTTCAAAATAAATAAATTATGCTATTTTTTTAATCTTTTTTCTTTGGGTTGCGTCGTTCAAAGAGTGTGCTTGTTTCCTGCCTAAGCAAAATACTAATCAAATTCTTTATATTCTTTTTTTTTTTGGATAGGTTCATCGTGGAGCCTCAGTTTTCAAGTAGACAATTTCATCTATGATCCATCAAAGGTTTACATAATTTCCAAGGCCCAAAAAACAAAAATCATTATTCACTACCACATAAGATCAGCTTACTTTAATAACTTACTATTAAGGATAATTACCAAAAAAAACTTACTATTAAGGATTTAATATAATTTAATTACACTTTTTAATTATTTACCTACTCATAGGGCTAATCACAGCTAGTAATTTGTGTATCAACTAGCACATCTTGAATTCATATTTGAATTTGAGTTAAACAGGCAGCTTAACTTTATGATAAGATGACACGTATGTTTTTATAAATGTAGAAAAAATTTATCTTCTATATTTTTACACCGTAGTATTCGCCATATAGGTGTAGAAAGAATTTACCTTCTACACCGTATTTGACTTACACATCACATTCTCTATGATGTAACTTCGAAATTATTTTCACTCTCTTTTTTGCGCGACTAAATTAATGCTAAGGGATCGAAGCAAACCCCAGAGTTTGGTTATCTGATTGATTGATTCACAAACTCGTGTCTGATCTTTATCTTAGGATACTTCAAATGTCACCCCATGAATATGCATATTTGATGATCCACAAAAACACCACTCACTTTGCTGGTTCATAGGGCACATGATAATGTTCCAAGCTTCGTTAATCACATGCAATATAACTAAAAAGTGATTTCCATTTTTAGACCTAGTTAACATTTGGGAATCTTAGAACAGTGACATTTTTTGCCACAAATTTGCCTGTGACGTGCACACACTCAACTCAAGCCCCATATTAACATCGTGCCAAGGTTCCATTCTTATCTTTTCGTACTCTCCTTTTCCAACATTCACTTTAACACCATCTCAACTTATATCGTCCTCACATCTATGTACATTATTGTATTATGCTTGATTCTTTATTTTCATTTTATTTCTATCTAACTATCATGAAACTCGATGAATTTTCTGCTTTCGATCGTTAGTTTGTTGACTTTGTTCTGTTTTCTTTTATTTCGATCCTTAGTTTCTGGCTACTTTTTGTTTTGATACTTTTAATTATCAGTGGAAAAAAAACTAACTTTGATAAAAATAAATAAATAAATAGTAGAAATAGAACTATCATAAAACTTTGAGCCTGAGACATAAATAATTTGTAGATAATTTTACTTTTTATATTAATATTTTTTTAATTTAAAACATTAAAAGACAATAATTGTCGATATTTAATTAGACTTTTTGTTTCTTAAAAATTTTGAATATTATTTTCTTTTAAATTTAAACGGTTATATAAAGAGATATAATAAACATTTGTCTACCAAAATCTCTGTGTTCAACTTTTATTACCAAAAATTGATTAATTTGATGTAACTTGCCTTGATGAATTTTTTTATTGTAAAATATAAACTGTAGGAGGAAAAGTGAAATTTATTTTCGATATTGGAAACAAAATTAAATCAAATTAAATATTAAGAATAATTTAAAAATTTAAAAAAATATATTTAAAATAAAAAATATATTTTATCTTTATAAAATTATAGACTAACATAAAAAATAACTATTGTTTGGGAGACTGTTTTAAAAGTGGATAGAAAATTAATTTTGGAAGATAATTTTAATTCGGCCAGAGTTATGATTTACACAACATAGATGTCACTGAATTTCGATATAATTATTATTGATAAATAGAGAAAATTTTGATATCTTCGTGAAAGAAACATAGAGAAATTGATTTCGCTTCAGAGGAGGTTTCTATGGAGTTCTGAAGAAGGTAGAACTGGTATGGCATTAGTAAAGTGGGAAGTGGTGCAGGCGCCGAAGAAATTAGGTGGCTTGGGAGTTGGGGACGCTATGATTCGTAACACGGCCCTGTTGTTTAAATGGTGGTGGCGATTTGCAAAGGAAGAGTGTCCACTGTGGAAAAAGGTCGTATGTTCTTGTCATAATCTGAATCCCAATGAGCCACTATCGACACAAGAACTGCCTGCTAGAGGTGGACCATGGAAAGATATTTGCCAGCTACAAATTAGGAACCAACATTTAAGGGATAAGATAGTCGCAGGCCTGTCCATGGAGGTTGGTGACGGACGTCGGACTCGTTTTTGGGAGGATGTATGGTTGGTTGGTGGATCTCTAAAGGATCGTTTTCCGAGGCTATTCTCTGTTTCAAACCAAGTTGGATCTGTTATAGGGGAGTGTGGTTTTTGGGATGGGCTTGAGTGGATTTGGAATTTCCAATGGAGGAGAGAGCTCTTCCAATGGGAGTTGGAGCTTCTGAGTGCTTTGCATGAGTCTTTGAGACCTGTGAAATTACTTAACAACAGAGAGGACAGAGTGGTGTGGAAATATGATAGGCGAGGTATTTTTACAACTAACTCATTTGTGCAGGTGATGCAGGAGGAACTGATCCCAGAGGAGGTAACTAGCTACAGCTTCACCAGGACTATTTGGAAGGGGTTGGTTCCGCCTAGAGTGGAGCTTTTTGTTTGGTTTGTTCTAATAGGAAGAGTGAATACTAAGGACAGGTTGAGCAGGTTTGGAATCATCAGTCAGGACGATGTTACTTGTGTTCTTTGTAACAACGAGGTGGAAGATGTACGTCACTTGTTTCTAGGATGTGTATTTACTTGGCAGGTGTGGAGCGCTTGGATCTTAGCTTTTGGCCGACGTTGGACTTATCCGGGATCAATGAAAGAACACTTTATTAGTTGGACAGAGGAACCGAGGAGGTTGGAAGAGCGTAATCACCGGTTGAGGTGCTTCTCTGCGATCGTTTGGAACTTATGGTTGGAAAGGAATAGACGGATTTTTCAGCAAACAAGCAAAGGAGTTGAAGAAATTATCAACATGTCTTCAAATAGTGCTAACGAGTGGAGCGGTGGTGATCCCTTTAGTTGTTGATGGCTATGCCGGAGATGACATGGGGACGGTTTTAGTTTGGTTTTTGTTTTCATTTTGGTTTTCTTTTTAGGTGTTTTTTGAGAATTGGATGATCTTTGGTGCTCCACTGCTATTGTGTTGAGCTTTTTGCTTTCAAAAAAAAAAGAAAAATACATAACGTTGAACATACAATTAAAAAAAAAAAGGCAGACATCAGACAAGATAAAAAGTTAAGTACAAGATCAAGAGAAAGAATATTGTAATAAGGTGAGAGTTTTTTTTGAAGATCAGTTGGTAGTGCATGATGATGTGAAATACAGGAAGTAGTATATTTTTATAAGGATTATATTGATGGAGAGGAGTTAAACAAGAGAAGGATGGTGGTAGCATAGTTATCAAACTCGGTTCGACTCAGATAATGGAACCCAAAATTCAGTCACATGGTCAGTCAAAGCAAAAATCTAATCACCTAGGGTGTGTTTGGGGATCACTATAAGAAATAGAAAAGCATGTTTGAGCGTCTTGAACGTTCCAATATTATGTTTGGCAATTTTTTGGAACTCCTAACTTAGAAGTGCTTTTGCTTCTGAACGTACGTTCACGTGAAGCTACAAATTCAAGCTTCTGCGTTCACGTTGGGAAAATTAATTACCGTTAGAGGAATTAGGTAAGAAATTTATTCCATATCTACCAACTGGACCCTTCATTTCTTATATAAAAAGGATGCACATAACCACATCATTTCACCATTAGTTCTCTGTATGTTCTTCTTTATAAATTTTTTTTTCTAGATTTATTTTCATCACTGCTAAGGTAAAGATTTTAAATTTTTTTATTATTTTTAATTCTTTCTTTCATATTTTGATTTTTATATTTTTTATTGTATTTTTTATTTATATGATAAATATTTTTCATATCATTTTTTAGTATTCTGATGTTATTTTTTAAATTTTCTATTGTTATATTTTTATTGTATTTTTTTTATTTATATGACAACTATTGTTGATATAAATTTTTATTTTTATTAATTTTTATGATACTTTTATTATTTTTTATTTATATAAATTATACTAAATTAAAGAGTACTAACGACACTAAAATAAATTATAAAATATTTTTTGTTTAATATTATAAAATGTATATTACTCCTTTTTATATTTTTATTTCTTATTATTTTTTAGTTCATATGAATTTTTTTTATTATTTACTGTTCCTTATGTTTAATATGTAAAATGTCTTTTTTATTTTTATTTGACTTTGTTCTTTTTTATTTTTTACTTATTTTTATCATTGACTTTTTTTTATATTGTTTTTTCAGTGTTCTAATCCCTCAGCCCTCAGGTATGTTATTACTTTTTTTAATGGTATTCTTATTATTTCTTGTTCATATGAATTCTATTTTTTTTTCTTTTATGCACTGTGTTTATATCTTATGCGAAGTTTATTTTATTTTTTTATTTGATATAGTTCATATAATTTTTTTTTATCTTTTATTATATTTCTTTTATTCATATGATATATATTGTTGGTTTTATAAAATTTTTATTGTTTTTATTTACGTGAGTTCTCATTTTATATTTTATTATACTTTATTTTTTTTCGGTTGAAATTTTTTTTTTTTATTCGACTATGTAAAATTTATAATTATAATTCTCATATATTATATTTTATTGTAACTTTTTTTATAATATAGATTAATTGATCACATTAAAAAGATAAATTAAATAAAAAATTATTCATAAATATTAATAAAATTATGAATGTTGGATGCAAAAAAAAGTCTTATAAAAATAAAATTATTGAGAATACGGTATAAAAATAATATTAAATTAATATTCTCACGTTATTAGCTGAAATTTAAAAAAAAAGTTAACATATTTGACTAAATATTCTTTTATATATATATATATATATATATATATATAAAATTTATATTTTTTCTAATAGAACAATGAGTAACAATGAATCTCTAAAGACAAAAGCAGCATGGGACATGGAGACTACTAAACAATTTATCCAAGCATGTTTAGATCAAGTTGCTAAACAGCAACGTAATGGAACCATTCTTACAAAAAAAGGTTGGAAGGATGCTTTGTCTCAATTTAATAAAAAAACTGGAAAACAATATGATAAGATTCAATTAAAAAATAAGTGGGACAATCTTAAGAAAGAATGGTCAGCATGGTACAAGCTTTTTGGCAAAAAAACGGGTTTAGGATGGGATTATACTAAACATACCGTTGATGCACCAAATGAATGGTGGGAGAGAAAATAATTGGTACATAGTAACTTATTATTAAAGCAAAAATTTTAACTTTAATTTTGATAATAAGTCTTGTGTTGATTAATTGTACACATGCAGAAAAATCCCTTATATGGAAAATTCAGAAATAAAGGACTTTTTTTTAAAGATGACTTAACCATATTATTTAAAGATGTTATGGCAAATGGCAAATTTGCTTGGGCTCCCTCATCTGGGATGTTACCTAGTGGCATAGAAGAATATGGTGATGAATATCGACCATACTTTGAGGAAGGTCATGTTGATATAGAAGAAGGTTCCGGAGATAGTGAAGAAGGTATACGTGCTAGTGTGGGAGTTAATTCTGAATTTCAACATATAAATCTAGCTCTTCTCAAGAAAATAATAGTCAAAAGAGTACGGAAAAAAGAAAGAGAGATGTGGTTTATGAAACAACAAAACAGAAGAAAAATTTTAAAGTCCCTGTCTCAAAGCAAATTGCGGATGCAATAAGTAGAATTGCCTCTGCATCTGAATCACGCTCAACTATTGTGTTCACATTTCTAGTACCCGGTGCATCTATTGCAGAAGTAATGGCTGAGATTCAAAAGATGGAAATGATCACTAGTGATCCCGATTTTCATAGTCGTTGTTGTCAACTAATGATGTTTAAATCTGCTAGAGAAATGTTTGTATCATTAAAAGGATATGAGCAAAAATTGTTGGATTGGCTCAAACATGCAGCATATAATCCATTACCATTCATGCAAAATTATTATTTTTTTTTGTGATTTTTATGCAAAACTAGTTAAGTTATTATTGTACTCCATTTTAATTTATCCATGAATTTTTTGTTATGCTAGGATAAGACAATAGAAAAATTTGTGTGTTGCTTATTTAGTTATTTATCATTTTATATAATGTTTGTGGTACTTAGTTATTGTTCTTATTATATATAATTTATTTCTTAGCTTGATATTGATAAGAATTTATTTATATTCTTAATTCTTATGTAGGACTTAATTTTTGTTATTTAATTTGGAATGAACATGGAATATTTGTTTGAAGAGTATGAAAAGGAACAATATGAAGAATTAAAATTACTTTTCATTATAGAAGAAGAAACAGATGAAATTGAAAATATTTCTGCATTAATTGGTCAATATGCAGTCAATTATTTGTGCAAAAAATCATGCAAAACTAGTGAACAAACAGGTTATTTATGGGTGCAAAAAATTTTATGTAGCCATGGCATTCGTTGTTATGAAATGTTTCGAATGGAAAAATATGTTTTCTTTCAATTTTGTGATGAACTAGTTGAACAAGGATTAAAATCTACAAGACAAATGGGAGTTCAGGAAATGGTTGCAATGTTCTTAAATACGGTTGGTCATGGAGTGGGTAATAGGATGATACAAGAAAGGTTTCAACATTCTGGAGAGACAATAAGTAGACATTTTCATGAGGTATTGGTTGCTTGCTTGAGATTATCTATTAAATATATTAAGTCATCGGATCCTAAATTTCAGAATGTTCATAGCAAAATAAAAAATGACCAATGATATTGGCCATTTTTTAAAAATGCTATAGGAGCAATTGATGGTACTCATATCCCATGTGTGGTTAGCCCAAGTGATCAACCCAAATTTATTGGAAGAAAAAGATATCCAACACAAAATATAATGGCTGTATGTGATTGGGACATGTGCTTTATTTTTACTTTATCTGGATGGGAAGGCACTGCGCATGATGCTCGTGTATTTGATAATGCTATTACAACTCCTACCATGAATTTTTCGCATCCTCCTCCAGATTAATTTTTATCATTTTCTTACAAATAAACTATATTTACTTGGTTATCATGTAACTTTTTTTTTTCTTCATTACGTAAATATTATTTGGTAGATGCCGGTTATCCAACACCGAAAGGATATATTGGTCCATATAAATGTGAGCGCTATCATCTTGCAGATTTTAGGCGTTCTTCTGGATTTACAAATCATAATGAAGTATTTAATTATTATCACTCAAGCTTAAGATGCACAATAAAAAGGACTTTTGGAGTGTGAAAAAATAGATTTGCTATCTTGCGACACATGCCTAAGTTCAAAATTGAAACTCAAGTGCAGATAGTGTGTGCAACAATAGCTATTCATAATTTTATTAGAAGACATTCTGAAACAGATACTGAGTTTAATCAATATGAACATGCAAACATTCTTGATGGAGAAGATAATAGTTATGTTGGTGAAAGCTCAGATCAAACTCTAACTATTAGCTCTTCTGCAGAAATAGACCGTGTTCGAGATTCGATTAGGGATCAAATTATTAATCACATGCAGTAGAAATAATAGTGTTCTTATGTACTAATTTTGTATAAGATATTATTTTTTATGTATTTCATTAGTGTTTTATATTTTAATTTAATATTTATTAGTGTTTTTATGTATTGAAATATATTTTGTCAATTTTTATATGTTACTTTAATTTAGTAAGTAAATTTTAACTTTATTATAAAATGAATTAATAAGATTTATTTAAATATCTAAAGTAAAATAATAGAATAATATAAAAAATTATTTTAATTGATGTCTCTTTTAGTAATTTTTCATCTAAAAGTGATTTTAAGTAGTATAATCCAAACAACATTTACTTTACTATAATCCATTTTGACATGAAGATTGCCAAACATAAATCACATTAACACAAATTTACTTTTCATCAAAATCAAGTTTGCAAAATCAATTCTATGCAAACTCCCGTTTGTAAACTGTAATCCAAACACACACCTAATCATCAATTTGGGTTGAGTAATTGTTTGTTAGGAAAAAATTTTCAGTTGATTTGTCTTTTGTTAGGATAGTGTTGTCATTTTGTGTGCTTGGATTGTCTTATTTTGCTGAGTTTTTGAACTCCCTTTTTGTGATCGAGTGTTTAATTAAAAAAAAAAACACAGAAGTGAAAGCAACTTTAATTTTGCCAAAGTACCGCACCCTGGTTTTTTCAATAACCTAGATTTTCACTCATGATGCTTTCTCTTGAATCAGCAGACAACCCAAATACTTAACAAAGAGTCTGGAGAAAGACAGAGAGGATAACATATCTAGATTGGCTCTGAGTGAGATTGTATGTATGAGACGGAGAGAATAATTTGGTTTGGTAGCGTAGAAGAAAAGGCCAAGAGGGTAGTATAGTTATTTTTTGAGTAATTACCCAAATAAGTCCCAAAAATTTTAGAATCGGACATTTTAGTCCTCAAGAAAAATTAATACACAGATCAGTCTCCAAGGTTTTACTTCGACAGACAAATCAATCCCCATTTCATTTTTCGGCAGAGTAATTACCCAGATCAATCCTCAAAGATTTTAAAAACGGACATTTTAGTCCCCAAGAAAAACTAATGTACAAATCAATCCCCAACGTTTCTCTCTGTTAGACATAATAGTTCTCCGTCCAAAAATAAAATAAAATAAAATAATTATTATTATTAATTACACAATAATATTGTACTATATTTTTTGTATTTTTTAGACAAAAATAATGATAAATTTATTCATTAAATTCTTATATATATATATATATATATATATATATATATATATTCACGCAACAACAATAATAATAATAATAATAATAAAATTATTAGATATTATTTTACAAGAAATTCAAAGTTAAAATTATTTGATATTTTTGTATTTAATATAATCAAAATATGTCCTATGTAAAAAAAAATTAATACATACTTTTTAATATAAACATATATAAATTTTTTTACATAGGACATCTTTTGATTATTAAATACAAAAATATCAAATGATTTTAACTTTGAATTTCTTGTAAAATAATATCTAATAATTTTATTATTATTATTATTATTATTATTGAGTGACTATATATATATATATATATATATATATATATATATAAGAATTTAATGAATAAATTTATCATTATTTTTGTCTAAAAAATACAAAAAATATAGTACAATATTATTGTGCAATTAATAATAATAATTATTTTATTTTATTTTATTTTTGGATGGGGACTATTATGTTTAAGAGAGAGAAACGTTGGGGATTGATTTGTACATTAGTTTTTCTTGGGGACTAAAATGTCCGTTTTTAAAATCTTTGGGGACTGATTTGGGTAATTATTCTGCCGGAAAATGAACTGGGGATTGATTTTTCTGCCGGAGTAAAACCTTGGGGACTGATCTGTGTATTAATTTTTCTTGGGGACTAAAATGTCCGATTCTAAAATCCTCGGGGACTGATTTGGGTAATTACTCTTATTTTTTATATATAAGTAGTAATTATTTTGGTATTCTTTAAAAGCTATAAGGTAATTAAATTATGGTTTAATTATCTGTTGGTTTCTGTAGTTTTGCAAACTTCAACTAAAGAATTAGGAAAATTACTTATTCAATTAAAGTAATTCAATTATATCATAATTTTTGTTGGATTTTTCAAATTTGCCCCGTGTGTAGTCCCTAGTGGACCGTTCATGTCATTTCATTACATTAATAAAATATTTCCTTTGAAAAAAAAAAATTCAAACACAACATTGTAAATAGTTTCCAATAAAATATGCAAAAAAGTTTATTTTGTGCGTTAAATGTGTCCACAATTAAAATTATCATCAATATATTAATAGAGTATATATTTAAATAGATTTCTAAAAAAATTTTGCATCAAACATTTTTATCTCCAAGAATTATGTTAAAGTTTTTAAATTTTACAAAAATAAAATATATAGGTCTTTGAATCACTTTTGAAGATTTATTTGTTCAAATAAAAATAATATATCTAACTAAAGTAAGGACTTATATATTTTATTTTTGTAAAGTTTAAGATCATCAATATAATAAAATTTTTTTGGAGACGAAAATATCCGATTCAAAATTTTTCAAGAACCTATTCAAATATATACTCTCAATAATAATATAAAACGAGAATTTAATGTTTAATTATTCTGTAACACAGATTCTTGTTTCATTTTCAATTCCTTCTTTTCGGGTCAAAAATGCGGGCTGAGCCTTTATAGCCTTCCCTTTATTTTGACTTGGGTCGCTTCGTGAATTCCTCGAGATTGGGGCAAGCTCTTAGAGAAGAGTCATTTATGGCATGCTTTTTCCAGATCCTACCGATGACAACACTCGTCGCGCCGAACTAGAGGAGCGCGCGGGGTTTCATTTTGCGGGCTTGGTCCCTATAGTTTTGCGAAATTTTTAATTAGATTCCTGTATTTTTTTTCTTTTTAATTGAGTCTTTGTACTAAATTTTTTTTTAATTGGGTTCCTACACTTTTTTTCCTTTTATTTGGGTCCTTGCACCAATTTTTTTTTTAGTTGAGTCCCTATAAAATTAAGTCAATTACTGCCAAGGGAAACTTAAATAAAAAAATGGTGTAGGAACCTAATTAAAAGAAAAAAGTATAAGGACCTAATTAAAAATTTCGTGAAATTATAGGACCAACAGAGTAATTAAACCTTAAATTATCGTTTTATATTATTATTGAGAGTATATATTTGAATAGGTTCTTGAAAAATTTTGCATCGGATATTTTTGTCTCCAAAAAAATTTTATTACATTGATGTTCTTAAACTTTACAAAAATAAGATATATAAGTCTTTACTTTAGTTAGATATATTATTTTTATTTAGACAAATAAATCTTCAAAAGTGATTCAAAGACCTATATATTTTATTTTTTGTAAAATTTAAAAACTTTAACATAATTCTTGGAGATAAAAATGTTTGATGCAAAATTTTTTTAGAAATCTATTTAAATATATACTCTATTAATATATTGATGATCATTTTAATTGTGGACACATTTAACGCACGAAATAAACTTTTTTGCATATTTTATTGGAAACTATTTACAATGTTGTGTTTGAATTTTTTTTTTTCAAAGGAAATATTTTATTAATGTAATGAAATGACATGAACGGTCCACTAGGGACTACACACGGGGGCAAATTTGAAAAAATCCAACAAAAACTATGATATAATTGAATTACATTAATTGAATAAGTAATTTTCCTAATTCCTCAGTTGAAGTTCCGTTCTCCTTTCTTTCGCGAAGAATTTCATGTCCAGTTCATCTTCTTCATCTCATCTGCATGGATCGGTGAGCCGCTTCAACATACATCTAAGGTGTCCTCCATTCTTTATTGAAAACCAATTCATTCCTTGCTTTCCAGATCTGCCAGTACAGGTTCGCTACCAGCTCTATATCACTCAAATAGTTGTGGCTTCTATGTCTGGTTGCTTGTATGAACTCTAAGCATCGCTCCCATGGTTCTGTTTGTTGTGCAGGAACTTCAAGCTCCGCGAGCCTCCATGCTTCCACTGAGTCCAGATAGCCAAAAATGCAATGACCCACTGATTCTTCTTTCGTTTGGCGGCGAATACACATCGGGTTAGAAGAAGTGATTCTGGAATGCAGTTTTTAGTTGACTGGTAAGCCTTCATGAGCCATCTTCCAAATAAAATTTTCGACTTTAGGTTGGCTTTTCATCTTTCATATGTTCATCCAAAGCTCTTGCTACTTGCATCGATCAGGGAGGAACTCCGCTGGAGAGTGGTAGAAGAGGAATGCTACTTGGTAACCTGACGCTACAGAATATCCGCCATTGTTAGTCCGCATCCAAGTTAGTTTATCGTTGCCTTCACAGATAGGAGTATTCATGATTGCTTCAGTGATTTCTGGTTGAAAAAATTGTGCTATTTTAACCTGGTCCCAAGTTTTGTTAGGCAAAATTAGTTCTGAGACCCACTGAGGGATTCTATCAGTGTTTTGGTTAGAAATAGGCATAATTGCAGTGTAGTCATTGACCCATGAATCTGTATGAATGCTCACCATATTTTCCCTATCAATTTTTTAGATTAGTCTTTTTTCCAAGACTTTCCTGCCTTCCAAGACACTCCTCTAGTCTCATGATGGGTTATTCCCTATCTCTGCTCTCAGAAAACTTGTAAACCTGTAGTATTTGCTCCTGTAGACTTTATTAAGCACTGAATTCGATTTAGTAAGTAGCCTCCAGCCTTGTTTTGCAAGCATTATAAGGTTGAAAGCCTTTAGGTCTTTGAAATTTAGTCTTCCTTGATTTCTTGGTCTACATGTAATCTGCCAACTTATCCATTGCATCTTTCGCTCTCTATTTTTTGTCCCCATCAAAACTGTAAGATAGTGTGTTGTAACTCCTCTAGCAAAGTATCAGCCAATCGAAAACAGCTTAGAGTATAAATGGAAATTGTTATAGCTACTGCCTTTATCAAAATCTCTCTACTGTTAGGAGAAAGTAGAGCTCGTTTCTATTGTTGGAGTTTCTGACGAATCTTGTTTTTAATATAGTTGAAAGTAGCTCTCTTGGACCTCTGAATAACTGACGATAACCCCAAATGCTTATTTTGATTTTCAATATGCGGAACCATAAGAAGATTAGACAATTGATCTTGGGTTTGAAGTGGTGTGTTTCTATTGAAGAAAATAAATGACTTGTCTAGATTAATCACTTGGCCACTTATACCCTCGTAGGTCTGTAAGATACTCAGTAAGCCTCGACAGTCTCCTTCTGTAGCTTTGCTAAATAAAATTGAATCATCTACAAAAAATAGATGGGTAATTATAGGGCATCTGTGATTCAGTCTCAAACCAGAAAGATCCTGTCTCTGTTCTCCTTTGAGGAGCAGATGGGAGAGACCCTCTACACAAAATAGAAATAGGTAGGGAGAAAGAGGATCGCCTTGACGCAACCCTCTACATGGTTTAAAATAACTACGTGGTTGACCATCCACAGTAACAGCGTAAGAAACCGTCGTCACACATTCCTTCATCCAATCCAGCCATTTATCGCGAAACCCAATTTTTTCATTATTGCCCAAACAAAAGACTATTCGACTCTATCATAAGCCTTACTCCTATCAAGCTTTAGAGCTAGTTCACAGTCACCATATCTCTTATTTTTCAGAAAATGTATAAACTCATGAGCAATAAGAACATTATCACTAATCAGCCTCCCTTTAACAAAAGCACTTTGATTGTCACTAATGACTTTATTCATGACTGTTTGCATTCGGTGTACTAAGATCTCAGAGATAATTTTGTAAAAAATAATACTAAGACTTATAGGCCGAATATGCTTCATAGAGCTAGCAATATCAACATTGGGAATAAGGCAGATATGAGTGTGATTAAAAGCTTTCAAAATTTTACCTCCAAGAAAAAAACTTCGGATTGCTCTGATCACAGCATCCTTAATTGTCCCCCAAAAGTATTGAAAGAATTTAGCTATAAACCCATCATCCCTAGGAGCTGAAAAGGGGTTGATACAGAAAATTGTTGACTTGATTTTCGTATCTGAAACTGGCCGAATCAACCTTTTGTTTGTGGCTGCATCGATTTTCAGAGGCACATGTTGAATCTCCTCCTCCGGATCAGCCGGGTTGTTAGAGGCAAAAAAATTCACAAAGTAATTCTCTGCGATTTGAGCAATTCCGTCCTGGTCTGTTGTTGAATTTCCTTCTTCATCCTCTATAACACACACCTTATTCCTCCTTGATCTTGATTTGAATTTAGAGTGGAAGAATTTAGTGTTCCTATCTCCCCAATTCAGCCATTGAATCCTAAATTTTTTTCTCCAATACCGTTCCTCATCCTCCACAACCTCTTCAAGTTCTGCTTCCAATATCCGAATCTCTATGGGATTAATATGGCTTCCTTTTCCATATTCAGCAACCAGTCTTTCCTTAATGTATGAAATTCAGACTTGGGAATTAGTGGGGGAATTCTTTTGCTAGTCCACCAGCTAATGTCTGTAGTTTTCTAGCTTTTCAGCCAACTTAAACATTGGAGATCCAGAGATTTTTATTTTTCATGCCTCCTTAATTAATGTCACCACCTCCTCCTTTTCACACCATCTTTCTTGGAAGCGAAATCTTCTCTTAAATTTCTTCTATTGTCGATTGTCACTTAACCAAATTGGTTTGTGGTCTGACCCAATGCAATTTAAATGCGTAACGAATGCATTCGGCCTAGCCACTCCCCATTCATTAGTGACTAGCACCCTATCCAGTCTCTCCCTTATCAGGTTACTTCCAAATTGACGGTTGCTCCAAGTGAACTTTCTTCCTTCGAAACCCATATCCACCAACTCACCCTCACTGATAAAGTCATTAAATTCTTGAATTGAGAACTCTGCCTTATTTCGACCACCTTCCTTTTCATGATGGAATCTGATTGCATTAAAGTCCTCTATCACAATCATCTTTTCGTCCCTAATCTGAACTCTTTGCAGTATTTTTTCGAATTGTTCTCTTCTTCTTGTTTCTTATGTGGCTAAATAAACCCCAATTACCTCCCATTGTTGATTAGATTCCATATTGTGACACTTGAAGTGAATAAAGAAACTTTCTTACTTAATAACTTGCAAATTAATGCCTTCTTTTTATACAACTGTCATATTTTCTGTGTGACCCACTAGATCCACCGTAAAATAATTTGTAAAATCTGCCCACCTAACAATCCTCTCCACTAGCAAAGTATTATTTTTACTTTGATATAATTGTGTTTGAATTGCACTATAAACTATTAATAACCTATTATATCATTTGTATTTTTAAATTAATTGTTCCTTTTATGTTTTAAGTTGATTAAAATGTTAATATATATTTGAATACATATTTCTAAATATATTAATCTTTCAAAGAAAAGAAAGTAAAATAGAACGCTAATTTAGTAAAGAGATTAATTAATTTATTGGAAAATAATACTATAATAAGTTGATCAATAGAAAGAGTAAAATCTAAAAGAATTAGCCTAATTTACCCTGAAACATAATTTTAATATACTTTAAAATTTATTGAAAAATATCTGGATGGTATATGTTTTCGTTTTTGGAAACCATAGTAAGTGTATATTATTCAAAATACAAAATTACAAATAGTCAAATATAGAAGAACATCGTCATGACGTCGTGTATATAAAAATAAGATAATGCTCCATTATTGATTGATAAAATAGATTATTATGTATTTATTTGAGGAAAGAATATAGTGGAGGCGGCCCACAACTGTAAGGAATTTGAATGGATCCCGTTAATTATTATAAAGTCTTTTTTATTTAAAATTTTACGACTATATTATATGTATACTAATTATTAATAATAATTATTAACATAAAAAATATATTAAAATATAAATATATATTAAAAATAAATTAAATTATATATATTTATATATAAATATATTATTAATTAATTTTAATAATTAATTTTAATATATAAATAATATATTTAAAATTTTTAAGTATGACCGTGATTTATACGAAAGGCTAGGTGATCCACGTCATCCAGTTAGCAAATGGGTAAAAAAGAATTGTCCCACTAGATATTTATTAAAGTTTAAAGAATAAAATTATTTTTTTAATATTTTTAAAAATTTTAAAATTATATTTAATATTTAATTTAGTTTAATATATTCTTAACACTTAAAATAATTTCAATTTTACTTCCATTGTTAACTTTTTAATAATTAAAAGTTAATCAATTTTTTTTTTTAATTTTAACCTTAATCTAATCTCTCGTTTCAATTTTAATTGTCCAATTCAAGTCTTTACTAAGCCTTCCACACATCTAAAACACAAAGCCACTTTCAGTCTTCTTCTTACTCGCACCAGGGATCACTGCATTGCAACTGTCGCTAATTTGTGTTCAGCCTCTTCTATCTTTTTTGCGCTAGGATGCATGGACACACACGACATGAGATATGATACGAGACATGTTAACACGTAAATTTTAAAATTTTATAAGATACAGAAACATGCATACATATAAAATATAAAGTATTTTTTAGATAAATTGTAATGATATTTTGATATTTTATTGATATTAAAATATAAATTAATTTTTTTAATTATTTTTAATGTTTTATTTTAATTATATCAAATATTTAAAATATTTTTTGTTTTAATAAATAATAATATATACTATATCTTAATTTATTTTAAAAATATATGTTAAGAATAAGACTGGACACGCTGACACATGATTATATTTAAGTGTGTCCAGAAAAAAAAATTTACTTTTTATTAAGACACGGTTAGACACGACAAACACACATATCGAACGAGTGTCGGTAAATATCGTGTCTGAAATGTATCCGACATGTAGACATCGTAACTCAACGAAATATCCGTCTTTTGTCATTTTGCCATCCTTGTTACTTTTGGAGTTCTTGTCTATTGCGATTCGCCGGTTTTACTTTCTTCCCCAGTTCATATTAAAATACAAAAGATATATTTAAAATAAATTACATAACATATATATTCATATATAAATATATAATAACTGATTTAATTATTAATTTTTTTATATATACATTTTAAATTAATTAAATTAATGGAGTCAAACGAAAGTTATTTTGGATTTTATTTATGCTTCTTTGTTATGATTTTAATAAAGTAGAATGAGTAATTTTTTATCTTTAATTTAATTCAAATATTTGTGTTTTCATAAAATTAACTAAAAACAAACGAAATTAACGCTGTATGCATAAAAAATATATTTTATTTAAAAAATATCTAATTATTAAATTTTCATTAACTTAGATAAACGATTATCTAAAATTCTCAAATTACATTTAACTCCTTAATAAGAGTTTTTTTTTTTTTTTTTCGAAAGATGACGATCAGATGCGCATTCATATCCACTGAGAATATACCTTAATTTTAGTGCAAAGTTTATGCGCATTCAAAGATGTCTAATGCAAAATGCAACAGGTAAGATATTGTTATTGCAATTAGTAATGTGCCCAAATATTTACTGTGCGAATGTGTTTTATCTACGAGTTAATATTCAATTTCATTTTTGAAATTTAATATTAAATTTAATTTAATTTTTAAAATTATAATTAATTTAAATTAGACTCTAAAATTTATAATAGTAATTCACGTTAATTTTTGAATTGATTTTCATAAACGACATATTAATTTGGTACGCTAATTTATTGGAATTTAAATTTTTCGTCCAAGTTCTATGTGATCAAGATTTATTATAACTTCAAAAATTTGATTGTTGCTTCCAGAACCACAAAATTTTTAAGTCGAACTTGTTATTGATGTTTTCATGAAGATGTTGAGGAGTCAATCAAACTTATAAGAGGTCTAGTAGGTTTTAATCACATTATATTTATGTGAGGAATCTAAATCTTAACAACTTAACTTGCAAGATCAACACGTTGTTCACAGAAATCAGCTCAGGGACTAACGTGAGTTACTATTGTAAATTTTGGGATCCAATTTGATTTAATTGTAATTTTAAGAATCAATTTGAATCCGATCTCAAATTTTAGTAGTTAAATTGAGTATTAACTCTCCCATCTGTGACGAGTGATTTACATGGTCTAAATGCTTAGCTACATGAACGAAAAAAAAAATCAAATGGAATAATAATTATGATCTAAAAAGTTGTGTTTGGTTGATGTCTCAAAATAATAAATACATAAATATATAAGAGTACAGAAGTGCTACACATACAAGTCATTTTGGTTTACAAGTCATACAAGTTAGGTCAAACCCAACAAAAAGGACGCTCATCCATACGAGCGTGTCAACACGCACGCTACTCAACGGTTTTTATAGCGCGCTTCACGTTTCTCCTCCTCCTCTTCCTCTTCCTTCTTCTCCTTTTTCTTTGCGTTTCTCCTCCTTTTTCTTCATGTGTTTCATCTTCATTGTCGTTTTTTATTACTCTTGTTGTTGCTGCATTTTTTCCCTCTTTCTCTTTCTATTAATTTTGCAACATTATTTTTTTTCTTCCCAAGAAGAATTATGAGAATATGAAATAAGATAAAGAAGAAGAAGCGGCAGAAGATGAGGAGGAGAAAGAGGAAGAGTTTTGAATTATGCAAAACTTATCAACACACATACACCGAAAATTTTTAAATAATACACCCAAATATCTTCATCTTACACCCAAATATCTTCGTGTTACACCCAAATTTGCTGCAAATACAGAAAAATATTTCCTCTAATACTGCTTTTTTTTCTTCTTTTTTTCCTTATTTCTTTCTTTCTTTTAGTTGAACGAATGTAAGTTCATCCTCTTCCAAGTAATTTTGTATCATTATGCATTTCTTCGTCTTCTTTGTTTAATTTTTTTGTTTTTATTCTTGTTAAAAGAGTAAAACAAGAAGAAACTTGAGAAGATAAAACAAAAAAATGAATAAGAAAAAAAAGAATAAGATGATGATGATGATGAAAAAGAAGAAGAAGAAGTAGCAGAAGATGAGGAGAATGGAGAAGAAGAGTTTTGAATTATGCAGAACTTATCAGCACACATACACCGAAAATTCTTAAACAATACACCCAAATATCTTCATGTTACACCCAAATACAGAAAAATATTTTTTTTTTAATGCAGAACTTTTACATTACATCCAATTCAAACCATCAACAATGAACAATAATTTTCACAAACAAAAACAACATTATTCACCTACAGAATCATAAACTACTAGCGAAAATATTAACTAGAATCAAACCACACCTCAACCACTTGATTGGATTCAAAATAATCAATTTCGTTCTGATTCAATTGACAACCTGAACTTGAATTATTCATTATCTTCAACAACGAGATAAATGATGATAGAGGAGAAGGAGAAAATGGAAGGAGGAGAAGAAATTCCAATGAAAAAAGAAGGAGAAAGAAAAGGAGGAGGAAAAGGTGGCGTTGGTGAGAGAGTAAAGAAGAAACTTGAAAAGGTAAAACAAAAAAGAAAAGATGAATAAGAAAAAAAGAAGAAGAAACAGCAGAAGATGAGGAGGAGGAAGAGGAAGAGTTTTGAATTATGCAGAATTTATCAAGGTTTTAAAAATCGGACCGGTCATCGAACCGCTCTAGTCACTGGTTTACTGGTTTACTGGTCTAATCGTGGTTCAACCGGAAAAACCGTTCTATAATAAATAAATAAATAAATTATAAATGAACATAATAAAATATCTTTCAAATTTAAAACCTTACATAAAATATCACCAACTAAATGTAATTAATCATCAAAATATGCAAAACCTTATTGCAAATTTATTGACAATTAACATAATTATACTTTCATTAAAAATAGTTGCATTGATTTGTAGTGCATAAGTTAAAATCTTAAAATATCTTTCAAATTTAAAATATTACATGAAGATCAGGCTCTATAATACTCATCACTATAATTGAGTGAGGGGATTCAGTGATTAACCTTTCAGAGGCTGTCAAATTGTTTTCTCGCACCAAGTCAGATATGACAATTAGCATTTGAGCTACCAATTGTTTGAACTCATTTCTTGAACACGAGGTATTTTGAACAAGACCCAAGCACAAAGTAAATGTGCAACCAGAGACAGATACTTCATGTAAGCAATCAACAGATTGTAATAGCAATTTTTAAGGGTATAATATGATTATTGTTGTTTCCAATAGAGTTTTGGTATGTGAAAAGAAAATATATGATTTCTACTAAATCAGAGATATCCATAGACTCAAGTTTGCAGGTTCCATTAATAAAAATTGAACAGATATTATTTGTTAGTAAAGCTCTTTCTATGGTTGGCTCATAACTATCAGGTTCTAGAAATATTACTTCTTACTTCAAGATTTCAGGATGCCAGCAATCAACATCTTCAGAGATACTAAACATATAGGAGCCAGAAATCAAATAGTCATTAAAAAATAACATGAAAATAGAAAAAATATGAAAAACAACAACTCAGAAAACAAATAGCATAAGAAAAAAATAGCAACAATCAAGAACAATAAGAATAAATACAACAGTGAACAAACATCACCAATCAAAACCATCAAGAACAATCAGCAACAACAATAAACACAACACTGAACAATTAAATGAAAAAATACATCTGAACAACAAAAACAGTTCCATAATTACTGTAAAATAAAATAATCTAAATTGCTCATAACAGGAAAACCTAACAAAATCATTACTCATAACAGGAACAGCTTAATAATATTCAATAATATTCATTACTCATCATCAGTAATAAAAACAAGTCTGCAATTAAAAGCATTGATCATAAACGAACAAACTAAATTAAATTGATTCAAGAAACCTAAGAAAACTCAAAACAAATAAGCAAGAAATTACTTAAAAAAAATCATGAACAACACAGAGATTCAGCATTTCAGATGAGGGAGAGGGAGCTCAAATCAGGGCTGAGCACTGGCGTAAACTCAGCCAAAACAGAGGCCGAAGCGTGGTGATAACAGCAGGCTGGAGCAAAAACAAGGGCTTGAGGCAAGCTCGACCAAGCGACGAAGAGGGAGCACCACGACGGAAGCACGGCGATACAGAGGTGGCGGAAGCTCAGAACTGACGCGGAAGCTCAAAACTGACGGGGAAGCGAGGCGAGCAGATGCGTTTTGACTACCATGGGTGCAGTGCGGACGGCGGCGGTGCAGATCGCGACGGCGGCGGTAGTGCGGTGGCGGTGACACAACTTGAAGAAGAAAGTGGTATTGGAGGCTAGGTTTTGTTGAGAGAATGAAGCAGATGCGGTGAGTGAGAGAGACAGAGAGGGAGTCAGGGTCAGGGAGACGTCTTTTTTTTTTTGTTGAAAAGTGAAAACCGGCCAGGTCCTGGTTCGGTCTGACTGGCTGGTTCCCAGCCGGTTCAGTGGTTCATTGACGGTTTTTAAATTAGCAGTTTTAAGATCGAACCGTGATTGTTGCTAGTTCACGGTTAAACTAGTTGGACCGACCGGTTCGGTCCGGTTTTCAAAACCATAGAATTTATCAATACAGATACACCGAAAATTCTTAAACAATATACCCAAATATCTTTGTGTTACACTCAAATTTGCTGCAAATACAGAAAAATATTTCTTTTAATGTTGTATTTTTTTTCTTTTTCTTTTTTTCCTTATTTCTTTCTTTTAGTTGAACGAATGTAAGTTCATCCTCTTCCAAGTAATTTGGTACTATTATGTGTTTCTTCTTCTTTATTTGATTTGTTTTGTTTTTATTCTTGTTAAAAGAGTAAAACAAGAAGAAACTTGAGAAGATAAAACAAGAAAAAAATGATGAATAAGAAAAAAAATGGAAGAAGAAGATGATGATGATGATTAAAATGAAGAAAAAGAAGCAACAGAAGATGAGGAGGAAGGAGAAGAAGAAGTTTGAATTATGCAGAATTTATCAGCATACACACCGAAAATTCTTAAAGAATACACCCAAATATCTTCGTGTAACACCCAAATATCTTCATGTTACATCCAAATTTACTGAAAATACAGAAAAATATTTTATTCAATACAGAACTTTTACATTACATTCAAAACAATAATCTGAACAATAATCAATTTCGTTTTGGTTCAATTGATAATCTGAACTTGAATTATTCATTATCTTCAACAACGAGACAAGGAGGAGAAAGAGGAAAAGGAAGGAGGAGAAGAAATTCCAATGAAAAAAGGAGGAAGAGGTGGTGTTGGAACGTGCAGTAACGGCATGAAGAAGAACGTGCGCGCGTTGATTGAAAAATCTGTTAAATAAGGAGGCGCGTGAAATCGACGTGCTAGAAGAGGTGCGTCTAACGTAAAATAGAATATATGGACTTGTATGACTTGTATGGGTAAAACGATTGTATGTGGAGAATAATTTATACGAGTATATAGACACAAGAAGATATTTAATTTTTCATCTTATTTTATAACTTAGACACAATGCAACACACAACTCAAAATTTCACTAAAGTATTAATTTTATCTTCACCATTCTCCCACCACAATTTTTGTCCTTCTCCCTTTTTTAGAGTTATATCATTAGTCATCAATGGCACCACCTTTAACCAAATAAAAAAAAACAATACCTTAATTCAAATTAAATTTAATATGTATAAAATCAATAAAAAAAATCAATTTGATGCATCCCAAACAAAATAAGATACACAGATTTAAATAAAAAAAAAAACAATTCAATGAAGGAAAAAAGAGGAGAAAAAGTGAGCAGATTAGAGGAAACGTTCTCCTTGCATAGAGAACGACGTCACCAGAGAGGGGATGGAGGGTGACGTCGACAAAGCCCAAAACCAGCAGCGGATCTGGACAACTACCCAGAGACTAAGCCTTTTGATAGAAAAAAAAGGTTGAATGAGCGCGGAAGAGAAGTGGCGATCGACGGAAAAGATAAACTCAAATCTAAAAATCTGATAAGGAGAGTGAAGCGAAGAGAGAAAGCACAGTGGCCAAAGACAAAAAGTGAGAGAGAGGTGGTGATAGGTGCTGCAAAGAGAGAGGGAGAGAAGTGATGAGCACCACGAAGAGAAAGAGGGAGAGTGGTGATGGCAGCAGAGAGTGAGAAGGGAAGATGGAGGGAGAATGAAGAATGGTGAACTATGAGAATAAAATGAGGAATTGAAAAAAGGGAGGTGGAAGATGCATGAGAAAGAAACAGGAGGGACACAGGTTTGGAAGAGTGAATTTGGGATTCTGAAAATCAAATAAGGGTAAAAGTGTAAAAAATTAGTTCCTCACAAGTTATGTCTCAATTATTTGGAGGTACATAAATTTAGTGTCTCCATGTCTATTCATGTCCTCCGTATCTATAAAAAAATTGTGTCTTTTAAACCAAACAAGGGATGTATGTGACTGTGTCCATGTCTTAGAGAGATATAGATAACTAAACATTGCGTGAAAGATTATCCATGTAATATGGTTTAGTCTTGAGAATAGAAATATAAATAGAAACTCACATGGAGTTGTCTTCATATGAAATTGATATTTAAGAATCATTACAAGTTTGACTAAATCATCATGTAACAGTCTTCAACTATCAATTTCATACAATATATATATATATATATATATATATATATATATATATATATACATGAGTCTTGAGATCCATGATTGTCTCTGCAACATGCATATTACATTACTCCCATGATATTTTGAGGGAAAAAAGTTTTTTTTTTTAAATACAAAATTCAACACAACAAGGTGGAACAAAGAAACAAACCAAAGATCATACAAATTAGTAGCAAACTCAACTTCTTTGTCATCTCCCGCATTGTCATTAACAACAAAAGGAATCAATTACACTCTACACTCTATAGCTTCTAAAAGACGACGCAACAACATCCTCAACTCTCTCTCTATCTTATTCTAAAAAATTCTTCGATTCCTTTCTATCCAAGTATTTCAGACAATAGCAAAAAAATCTATTAACCACTTCTGACTAGTTACTTTTTCATTGTCGCACCTATCCAAAAAAAAAAAAACACTACCCACAAAATCTCAATAACTGAAATGTAATCTTGCAACATTTTGTGTATCTTTTCAATAGCCTTTTGTTTTGCATTCCAGAAGCTTTGCAACTATTTAATTTCAATTGTCGCATCTATTTGAACCATGGGGAATATGTAATTGTCTTTGTTATTGATTGTCCTATTCTCTGAACTTCCCTAGTACGAACATTTGCAAATTTAAACTAGGAGCACTGCATTTAGTTTGCTGCAACACAACATCATTGGTGACAAAAGCAGAGTCAGGCACGAGGATTTGAATCCATAGAGCTACTTCCAACATCTTCAATTATAATATATATAACTATATGCAATAGATACTTGCAATGCCAACATGAAAGAAAAACATCATAGACACATCACACATGCTCATTAGATTCGATCATCTTCTAATAATAAAGAAATGTCTTTCGTGGGGAAAGAATAATCAAGTCCTTAAAGGACCATGCAATAAGATGCCAAATGAATGGTTTAGATGGTTGTCGTACTAAACTTGTTGAAAATGCTATATTTACCACAAAATTGAATGTATTTTGCAGACAGATTCCAACATAGTTCAATTGGACCAACTTTGTAAGTACTATTTTTTTTTTGGAGAAATTAGTTTCCGGTTTTTTTTTTTTTTTGAAGAAGAATTGATTTATATTTTTTTTTTTTGGAATTTACTACATAGGCCAAACCTACAACCCACCCAAACACAACTTATAGAAATTCATACCCCAAAAACAAGGTTCAATTACTACCCACTATCCAATATCATTATCCATTCTCACTAGAACTTCATCTTCTCAGTTATGGCAGCTTCTATCTTCTCTTTGCCTGCAAAAAACAAAGTCTGCAACAACAACACATTACTATTGGTTTTTGGAACCATCATGTTCATCTGCTCAAACCTCCTCTACTCTACCACCTAATCATGTTGTGTGCCAATGGTAAAATCCAACCAATAATCCTCCCCAGTGTTTCTTTCCACTCTCTAGCAAGAACAGGATCACAAGTAGAGAATCCAACACCTTTCAATAACTTACAATTAAACTAAAAAAAATCACCACACCCCAAATTACCATTCCCATCAAGTTTCAAACTTTTGAACGGCCTAGCAACATGAATAGCATAATTTTCACTATTGAGATTTTGATACGAAGGAAAAACAGTGGCTGAAACTGATAAACTACGAGACAAATAAGGAACACAATGCCTAATTCCAAACACAACCTTAATCCTTGCTAACACAGAGAAAACAAATCTAACAAGCAACAAAACAACGCCATCAAAACCTTTGTTCCACAAAAATTTTTCCTTTAATTCTTTAACCTCTTGCTTCTACCAGAAAATCTTTTGCTAAAGATCACAGAGTTTCTAATGATCCTTATCCTATAACATACATTGAAAAGAAGGTTATTCTCATAGTGGAATTCTTACGTGTCATCTTCCAGGTTCATTCTCAATTTCTGATAAGTGTGTTCATCATTAAAATTTCCATGCCTTCGGTCATCAATATCATGACTTTTATTTGCATCAAACTATTTTCATTACACCACATTTTTTATGACTGTATCTGAGCTTTTTATCCTCCTTTTTCAATTTTCTTTATATGTACAAATAACTTGAAATTTTCAAATTTCAAATTTTGAATTCAAAATCAAAATTATGATTCTCTCCATTCTTTGTTTTCAGTTTTATCTCTTCCTCCTCTTATTCGGTTCTTCTCCTTCTTCACCTTCTTCACCTTCAGTTCCTCTTCCTTTTTTCTTCTCTGTTCACTTATTCTGTTTTTGTATAATCTTCTTCTTCTTCCTAATTTAAGTTGGAGGTGGAGATTATAGAGTTCATATACGCACCAAGGCAAAGTTACGGCCGTGGATGAGGTTGTGATAGCTATAGTGGTGGATCATAATATGGGCGGTGGTGTTGCAGTGAGTGCGGTGGAGTTTGTAATGGTCATCGATGATGTGGTGATAGATACGGAGGAGGAAGCGGCGGAAGAGAGCAAATCATGGAAAGTACTGAGTCGCGCGGCCACAGCACATACAGTGACACTATGAAAGAGAGCACAATAGCAATTTGATATTTTTATATTTTTCTTTATGGGTTAAGTACTGAAATCGTCCCTAAGGTCTGGGGTGAAAATTAAAATCGTCCCCGACCTTTTTTTGTTATTAAAATCATCCCCAACGTTACAAAACGTTATAAAATCGTCCTTTTTTACTTTAATTTCTTTTTATTGACCAAATTACCCTTAAAATTAATAAAAATAAAATTAAAAAAAAAAACCCAACACCCCCCTCCCCCAACCCCCATCCTGTCTCCGTATCTCCCTCTCTTCCCTTTCATCTCCTTCTTCCTACCCCTCTTCGAACCCTCCCTCCCAACCACAACCCCAATTCTTCCTCTCTCTCTTTCCGCCACCGTATCATCTCCGCCCCCACCTCCTTCTCCACCTTCTTAGCTTCTCCCTTTCCATCACCAACCTCAACCCTTCCTCCATTAACGTTGGCCTCACCTTCCTCATCTCCTTCTCCACCTTCTTCTCCCTTTCCATCACCGACCTCAATCCTTACTCCTCGACGACAACCATGTTCTCTGACTCTTCTTCGGCGCCGACTCCTCCGTCGCGCTCTTTCTCTCGCAGCGCCGGCATGCGTTCTTCCTCTCACAGCGCCACGCCTCCATTCTGCCTCCTGCAGTGTTGCGCCTCCGTTCTGCCTTCTTGCCGTATTGCTCCTTCCAGATTCAGATCTATTCTTCTTCCTGTTATGCTTCTTTGATTCTCTGTTTTGCTTCCTGGAGCTCACCACTTTCCATGGGGATCGATGCGGGTAGGAGGAGTGAGGTCAGTTGTGAGAGGTTGGGAAGGTGGAGAGCAGAGGGTGGTGGGATCGATAGAAGCGTCTTCGAATTTGTCGTCTTCAGCCTCGAATCCCTCTTCTTTTTGTTCTTTAGAAAAAAAATTCTTTCTTTTTTTTTTTAATTTCTGTTGCTATTGAATTTGGATCTGAAGTTGCAGATGATGATTGCTGAATTGTTGTTAAATTTAAAATTTTTGTTGATTTATTTTGTGGATGTTGTTGTTGATGTTGTTCATTTTGTGGTTGCTGTTGCTAAATGTGTGTTAATGTTGCTGAATTTGTTGGTTAATTTATTGTTGCTGTTGTTGAATTTAGTTTGTGGGTGTGTGATAGTGATTTAGAGAGAAGGAAAGTGTGATAGTTCTGGAATCAATGGTGATGGCCATGAGAGGGAGAGGAAGAAAGTTGCCTAGATGCAGAAGTTATGAACAGAAGCTGATAAGGATGATGAAGATGATGCAGAACATGATGCGTAGGTGTGATAGTGAGGGAGTTACGGGAGGGGAGGGGGGAGTTTGCTTTAATTTTTTAATATTAATTTTAATTATTTTTATTATTAATGAAGGGTAATATGGTAAAAAAAAATAAAATTGAAGTGGAAAAGGACGATTTTATAACGTTTTGTAACGTTGAGGATGATTTTAATAACAAAAAAAGGTTGGGGACGATTTTGATTTTCACCCCAGACCTTAGGGACGATTTCAGTACTTAACCCTTTCTTTATCTTTCTATCCAGGTTATTTCATGTATTCATCTTCATTTTCAATACGTTCCTGATGTCTGTTCTTTTACATATTTTTCAAATTTTAATTCCAACTAAATCTGCATGTAATTTGAAATTAAAATTTGAATCTTAAATATGTGCAACCTTATCAAGCATTCAATCCATCTCTCAGATAATCAACTTTCGATTTTCTTCTTACCATAACCGTCTTTCTTTCTCTATCTTCTCTCATGTCTTTCTCTCCTAGAGCTATATATCTTTCTACATCATTTTTTTTTTCTTTTATTTTTGTTCTCTCTGTCTTCTCTTTGTCAAGTGGAGAGTTCTTGATGGTATTATGGCACGGTATTTGTTGCAGGGAAACAGAGGAAAAAAGTAGAGACATGATAGGAAAGAGCGAGAGATGCATACTGGTGTCGACAACAATGGGATGATTCCGATGGCGATAGACACGAAAGAGAAGTCACAGTTGCAGCACCGGGAGCGGCCAGCAACGGTCTTGGTGTGATGATTCTGTATGCTCTGCTTATGTAAGTAGTCGTCGTCTTCTTCAAATCACAGTATATATAAGATTTCTAATTTTATTCCTACTCATACAGTCATACTCCTCTTTTTTTTCAATATTATTTTTTATATAAAATGTGCCTTCTGTGATGAAGTTAAGTATGTTTCTTATTATTTGATATGATGTATATGTTCTAATTTTGGTAAGATTTGAAATATTATTGTTGTTGTGCAGAGTCTTCTTTTTCTGGTGTGGAGTTGTTGATGCAGAAAATCCAGAACCTCATTATTGTTGTCGAGATTTTATTTGCATTTCGCTAAAAGGTTTTAATCTCTTTCCCTTTTATATTCAATTTACATCCAATATACAAAATTAAATGAGATTTCAAAGTAATGCAGCATGAACTATTCATTTTTCCTTTAGTTTTTGATGTCCTGCCTTTTGTATTTTCAGAGTAATTTAGGAACTAAGGCAAAAGAAGTTCTTGCTGTGTAGCTACTGTGGAAGGTTTGCATCCATTCTATTGTGTTTTTATTAGTTATTTTTTTTGTTCAATTGCTTAAATTTGTTGTTTTCTTTTGCTTATTATTATTCTTCTGCTTATTATTACCATATCTTCTCTCCTTCCTCTCAAGCTTGGCTATGTTTTTTACTCTTCAAGGTGGTAGTTTTAATTTTTTATTTTTGGGTCTTTTTTCTTCTAAAATTTAGTTAATTTCTTTCCCCCCCACGAACCATTTGAAAAAAATTGTGGAACAAATTATGGGATACCACCAAGATTTAAGCTTTGTTGCTTTCAAAGTACTTTCAGTTTTTAAGGTAGTTCGTAATTATGTACATTTTACCTGCTTAATTCTGTTTTGAATTGCCTTTACATTTGGTTTTCAGGGTTTAGGGCTTTCCCAGAGTAAATGATGGGATCATCGGTATATTTGCTATTCAAGTGTGTTTAATTAACTGCTCTATTTAAAACTTTTGTTTTCTGAATTAGATTCTTCATTGATTTTTTGTTTTTCTCATTTACTGATGTCACTGTGAAAGATAGAAAATAGAAGAGGATAATAATGATCATACTTAGTAAAATATATAATAGTGATTATAATAATAATTATCCAGAGTGCCAATACCGAATTAGTACATGGCACTACTAGCCTCTATCAAGTATAAGAGCGATTTTGCTTGCGTTGATTTCATGTTTAATATAACTTTTAGATGGTGCCAGGTTCTCCTTCCTCTTAGATAAAGAAACTAATCAGCTTTAGGGCAATTTGTACCCTAGGAAACTTTGAAAATTTTATATTTATGTTAACTTTCCTACATGATTATGTACTTCTTTCTGTGTTTAATATTGCGTGCATCTTATTTTGAATTAATATTGTTACAATAGAATATAAAATAAGGAGAAAACTATTAACAGAATACAACTTGAGCAGTCAATTTCTGTGAATTTCATTTAGACTCAGCCTTTAGACTTTTTAACCAATTTGTGCTATTATTGGGAGAATCCTTGGGTAGGTATTTTATTCAAACCATATTTCTTTCAGGTTTCCATAATATCTATAATGGACTAAGTTGAGTATTCTTACAATATCAAGGCAATATTTGGAAAAGGAGATTCTCTCAACAACTTTTTTTTTTTATGCTTTTGATGGGAAGGGAATGATAGAGAACATTCCCAATTTAAATGCTCTGGTAATTCATGACTGAAGCACCACAAACCTTAAGAGTGGAAGGTTAACACTGTCCAAAAGAAATAGACCCTTTTAAGTGCACAATGTTCTGGTTATTGTTAGCTATTAATTTATATTTTTAGTTGCTAATTTATTTAAGCTAATTTCAATTTACTGTTAGAGTTTTTTTGCTGTAGTAGATACAAATGAAATGATTATTTGTTGTACGTGGGCATTGGACAATCCATTAAAATGTTTCTTTGAATTAATGAAACCCAATGTTTAAAGCCTCTTCTTTATGGAGAACGGTAGTTGGTAAACGTGATGTATATGTTTTTATATAAATCACAAACTCAAATTTCATTCTCACCTTCCCTCTGATATGGTACTCATGTCAATCTTTTATAATATTTTGGTATCTTGTGGCTTTTTTGAATGAAAGCTGTTATGTACATATCAGTTTGTGAAATTACTTTTTACTATGTGCGTGCCTTTTAGTAAGTGCTCTGAATCCAATATCATCGTTTTAGACTATTTTTATCGATGAAAAAAAAATGATGATAAGAAGTTAATCTCAAGAAGAACAGACTCTGTTAGCTTCTATTAATATAGGATGAGAGCAGACAAATTGAATAGTGTTGCATTATGAACTGAATATTTCTTACCTTTCTTCTCATATGATTCAATTTGGTTTATATCATATTAAGTTTATCTTCTCAATTTTTTATTTAACTATTTTCATGGTGAGAAATCACCGGTCTTAATAATGATGTTGTCTTGATATGTGAGAATTTCTGTTCATTATTTTTGGAGAAAAATTGATAAAAATTTATCTCATGTTCATCTTATAACAATTTTATTTGGTTGAATCTCATTGTTTATTTTTATTCATATTTTACTTGCTTTATTTTTCAGCATTTCAGTTTTTGGTATTAAAGCTTTCAAAGTATCTTCTCCTTCTTTTTTTTTTCTTAAAAAGGGGGAAAGTAAAAAAAAAAAAGAAAGAACAATGGGTTTGATACATAAGAATTTTGGAACAAATGTAAAAATTGAAAAATAATCGAAATGTTGGAATGATTTTGTATAGTTTTCATGATTTGGAAAAATAAAAATCAAGTTTATTATTATAATACAAATTGGGTTGTACCTTGATTTTAGATTTTTTAGTATTTGTGTTGATTTATAAACTTTTCTTTTATGGGACTTTAATATTAAATTATTTTATTCACAATTTCACTATATAATTAAATTGTATTTTTTTATTTTATTTTATATACTCTTGCATTCTTCTAATAAGTAAAATCATATATCTTTATTGTTATGATCCAATTTAATATAAAAGGTTCATATTAAATACTTAATCTAATAATATTTTAATATTAAATATTTTTCATTAAATTTATCATTCCCATACATCACACGGACACTTCACTAGTTATTAACTGAACAAAGTTCAGCTTTACCATTATTATTGTTACTACTATAGTTAAATACTTTTCTCAATGTCACTTTCTAGGCAAAGGGTTTGGACCATTAAATGGTCCCAAAACGTTTGGACCATTAAATGGTCCCATAATAAAACATATTTTTTAAATTTTTTAATAATTGTTAAATAATTTTTTTAATTTTAATTACAAATTAATCCCATATATTTTATTTAATTATAAAAACTATTTTTTATTTTATAAATTATTATTTTATCATTCATCTATTATGTTTATTAACAATAAAAAATAATAACAATAACGAATTAGATCTTCCATTGATCGTAATAACTTTTTGCAATCCCAATCGATTAAAAGTTTATCTTTGATCTGTTACATTCGTCAAGGGTTGTGAAATCGTGTTTTTTAGAAAATCAATCGATTATATTAACAAAACAATCGATTGAATTTCAGGTTTCCCAAAACTCAATCGATTGGACTTCAGGTTATCACAAAACAATCGATTGAAAGTTGCAAGGTAGTATGGTTTGTCCAAAAATCAATCGATTGGTCTTATTACCTAATCGATTGGTCTTATTACTTTCAGGTTACAACCTATTATGTTGTTGATCCACGATACTTGATAGAAGTAAGTTACTGATCGGAATTTGGGAATAATCTAAAAATCTGAGTATATTAATATGAGACACATTCAGCAAAAGCAATCGATTTTTGTACATTACACGGTGTGTGATGGGATATTATATTTACATTTTACATTCTAAGAAAGTTCCTTACTTCAAATAAAGGAATCCTTGGTCAATCCTTATATATATCAACAAAATTCAATGGTAAACGTTAGCTGCATAACAAAACCGGAAGTATTTATCCAACATTAGGATTGGCTGCTCGAAGAATGACCACAAAGCAGGATATCAGAATCGTTCGTTTGTGGCTGGCTGGCTGCAATGACACGAAAGTAATACACAAGAACACATCCAATTCAATTGTTCTCAAAATACTTTTTACATTCGAAAGTACTTTACAAGAAACATGATTCAGAATCACCAGACCAAGGAAATCTTTGAGACGAGCTCCGTGAATACTATAGTTACATATTCACAAGAGCACAATATTAAAGAGGATATCGCAGAGAGCAAGAATCCATATGGTTGCCTAGCATCTTTCAAAAATCTTGTACAGTTTCTCCAATGAAGCTACCTGCATAAAGTTTAAAGACACAAAATATCAATAAACGAAATAGATAATGGCAATAGTCAAATTCCTTTTCTAAGATTGAATTGTACGTTTCTTCACATCACAAAGATCATCTATCAATAATTAGTTCTTGGCTCATTCAACCGATAGAAAAATTAGGCCACACAACAACAATTATAACATTATATTTTCAATTCTAAAACATGAATTTATCATTAAAAATACAAAACAAAATTATTAACACTAAACAAATCTGTTGTTCAGTTAATAAAAAATATCATCGTGTGGCTCTTTAAAATTAAAAAAAGGAAATACTTCTTGCGATAGTGACCTATGGAGGATGAAATTTGCATGGCGTAAATGCTAACGATGATCAATAGATATCATTTATTGAATTATTAAATAAAAAAAGTATGTACATTACCCGAACAAAGGTTCCATCTGTAGCCATAGAAACAGGTGGTTTTAGAAAGAGTCTCATGGAAAGAAAAAGCACATGTTGTATTGACCATTCACGCTGTGTCCATGCAGTCTCAGCTTCAGAAAGCAGTTCTTGCTCAACTTTATCATTAATAATATGTATGTAGTTTGGATTGAATGTTGGTGAGATTGGAGAAGAAGAAGAGAGAAGTTTTTTGGATTTAGAGAGAGAAGAGAGGTTAGCAGAAATGGTATTCTTATGTTTAAAAAAGGGAGGGAGGCTAAACACGCATGGTTACCAGGATTAATATATAGCGCGTTTCAAATTTCAATCGATTGGATTATCATACCAATCGATTGGATGCAGATAAAAACTTATTTACGTCACATTTCAATCGATTGAATTCTCATACCAATCGATTGAATTGGAATATGCCATTAGTCACGTACAAACTTCAAAACATAACCAATCGATTGAATTAATTAAACTCGGATTGCTTTGATGAGTTCAATCGATTGGGTAATATGACCAATCGATTGATTTTTGGGCAAACCATACTGCCTTGCAACTTTCAATCGATTGTTTTGTGATAATTTAAAGTCCAATCGATTGAGTTATGGGAAACCTGAAATTCAATCGATTGTTTTGTTAATCCAATCGATTGATTTTCTAAGAAACACGATTTCACAACCCTCGATGGATGTAATGGATCAAAGATAAATTTTTAATCGATTGGAATTGCCAAAAAATTATTACGATTAATGGAAGATCTAATTCGTTATTGTTTTTGTTTTTAATTGTTAATAAACATAATAGATGAATGATAAAATAATAATTTATAAAATAAAAAATAATTTTTATAATTAAATAAAATATATGAGGTTAATTTGTAATTAAAATTAAAAAAAGACTATTTAGCAGTTATTAAAAAACTTAAAAAATATGTTTTGTTATGGGATCATTTAATAGTCCAAACCTTCTAGGACCATCGAATCCGATACTCACTTTCTAGAACCAAAAGCTCTTTTTAAATTTTATATTTTTTTCAAATTTTTTTCAACCATTACTTTGCTTTATTTATAAATCAGACCATATATTTTTAATTATTTGAGTTTACAACTTGATCCTTTAAGGTGTAGAATATATTTTTTCCACAAAAAAAAAAAAAAAAACTCCTAATAACAATATTATAGTTTGTCGTGTCTCATCAAACTTCTATTTCGTGGATGGCAACACGGAATGATGCTTTTTTTCATTTTGTGGATGACACTACTAAAATGGCACACATACACATTTCAACAATTCATTATATTTTTGTGTGTTCATTTTATTTAAAATAATAGCCCTATATCATGTAATTTTTTTTTTTAAATGACTTATATGATATCTAGGGGCGGGAACCAGGTGGTAAGAAAAAGAGACAATAATTTTTTTTAATTTTAATTTTTTATATATAAATTATATATAAATTTTAGTTTAGTTTTTTTTAAAATTTTATTTTAATTTTATTTTATTGTATAAATATTTTTAACTCCTGCTAATATTTTATCCAATTTTGTCCCCAATGATATCCAAAGAATATTCAACAAATACCCGTCAGTTTTTATTTTTTTTATTTTTATAAATGCGTTATTTATGGCCTCGTTAAACATTTCTAAGTTTCTCACCAAATAAATTGGTCACATCCTACAAACAAACCATCATAAAAGGAAATGAAAGTAGAACGGATTACGTAGACTTCAAATTCGATTCTTATTCTCATTGGACTAAAGACAAGAGAGGCCAACTAGCAACCATGATAAAATTACTTATTTATTTAAATACAACATTAGATAAAGGTTTTTTTTTTTCTAAGATCGGACAACTCTCAATTTTAAGTATTACACAACATATTCACACATTTTTTACACACTTATCACACATGATAGCAACAGTTAAAAATTTTTTTTTAATCAATTACAACCGATAAAATTCAAACTCAAAAACTATACTATTTAAACTAATATTTGTTGGTATATAAAATAAAGTTCTAAGTACTTTATTTCAGAGATACATCTATTGTCTATACGATAGGATAAGATCTGTCCAAGATATACATTCTGAATACTGGGCCTAATTGACCATGGTTCCATGACCACTGGATGCCATCCTAACCACAATTGCAAGGGAATAAAAAAAAATAAAAAAATAAACAAATACTCAAACTCTTTCATCCATATTCTCTCGTCCGTAAAAATTGTCATATTCTTAACGTTGTTTAATTGATTGTTTGTCTTTCTTTCTTTTTCCCTTTCTCTCTCTTTTGAATAATTGTTCAAATATCCACATCCACTCTGGAAAATTGACGAAGCACTTCTCCCTCAGGTCATCATAATGGAACTTTCATTACTTCCATAGAACCACAGGGAATATCCTTCAGTAAAATTCCTTTTCACAACTTCTAATTGGTATTAGTATTGTTCTATATATATTAAGTTCAGATTATTATTTATCTTTTCACTTACCAATAACTTTCAAGAATTAACTAGCTTCATGAAATAAATATCCCTTATAAAACCCCTTCACTTACTTTCCATTTTAGTAGTAGATTTTACATTAGTATGAACATGTATACTAAAAAAATTAATAAAAATACTATATATCTATAAAAAAAGTTAATGATTAATTCATTAGTATGTATTTATTTATATACTTTTAATATATATTTTATAATTTAATATATTTTATATAAATAACTAATTAATGACTAATTTTAATGTGTATATAACATTAGTTAAAAAATTATTAATTAGTGTCCAAATTGGATTTTAGTAACAAGATTACTTAGTAACTACTTTATCTACTTTTAAGCTAGCATGCATTAAAATATTTTCACTCAATCAACCAATCATCTTCAATAATAAATTAATAATGATATACTAATAATAATTTCAAAACATAAAACTCATTTTCAATTTTTAGAAAACTTTTTATTAAGATATTATATCACAACTTCACAACCCCAGAGGATAACTTGAGCCAGTAAGATTTTTGACAAGGTTAATGATAAATTAATAAAACTAATTAATTTATTTACGAACAACTAACAAAGCCACATCTAAAAATACAATACAAGCAACAATAAAAAAAAATGAAAACAAAAGCTATGTTAATTGATGATGATGATCATCATCATTATCGTTATGATCTTCTTCTTCTTCATCATGTTCTTGCAGATCTGCAAGAGAAAGGCTCCTAGATTTGAAGCTCCCTAACCTAAGCCTCATATGAGCAGCATAAGACTGGGGAGGCACTCTGTTCTGCTGCTGCTGTCTCACACTCAACACTTCATCTCTTGCAGAAGACGAAGGAGATGAAAAGACCTTTCTACCCTTCTCATCTTCTTCGTCCTCGTCGCCTTCTTGTTCTTGTGCGGCTTCATCGGAATCCTCGTCGAGGGGCAAAAGCGGCATAGACTGTGGGTTTGACCACGTGTAGAAAGAGGATCTCCTTGACCATTTTGACGCCATTAAAACCCTCCTTCTCTTGTTGAATGGATTCTCTTGCTTCTTAAGATCCTTCACAGTGTTCACTTGTGACAGATCCGTAAAAGATTTTGATTTTCCACTAAAATGGTTCGATAATCCCCTCCTAAACAAATAATAAACACCACAACAATTTAATTAATAAGAAAATTATCACATCTTTTTATATTAATTATATAAAAAAAAAAACTCCTAACACTTCAAAATCTTGAAAGAACGCAAAAGGAAAAATGAAATTAAAAAATTAAGAAAATAAAGGGTTGAGAAATAGGAACTGACTTGATGGGAAGAGAATCTTCTAGAGAGTCCAAAGAGTTCAAACCATTCAACTTGCTTTGAACTTCTTCATCTTCGTCATCTTCTTTTATAGGTGAAACGACGTCGTTTTCGATGTCGCTGTCGTCGGGGGTTCCGATCGACGACGAGCTCTCCGAAGAATCGCCGGCGAAGAAACCGGCCTTTCCTCCGGCACGGAAGCCCGAACCTTCATCGAAGAAGGAGTTTGACTTTGTACCGTCGCGTTCGATTTCGCCGGTGGTACCGGCGTTGCTAATCGTCGGTCGGTCGGCGTCGTATTCCGCCGTGGCGTGAGGCGGAGAAGAAGGAACCTCGATGGTGAAAGCAGGACCCACCAAAAGCTCCATTATTACAAGCAATTAAAGAATATTGAAGAGAATCAAACACTCTAACCCTTGTTTTGTTCCTCTTTGTGATTGGGATTTTTCTCATTCACAGAAAATAGCGGTTACAAAACAAATTAACTAACTTTTGTAAGGGAATAGAGAAGAAAAACAAAAGAAGAGAAGCAAGTGAAGAACAGAAATGTTCTCTATATATAAAAGTATATCTCAGTGGAAAGAGAGAGAGAGAGAGTGAATAGTGAAGAGCGAAAAGAAGGAGAGAGAAAGAGAGATAATGTTCGCCGGCGAAGAAATAGCATGAAAGAACACGGTTTGAGAAGTTCATGATGACGTGGCAAGAACAGAGACCCGGAAATCCTGCTTAAGTAATTTTGGTTAAAAACTTAGAATTATTATTGAAAGCTTTCAAGTTGTAAATATGTCGGAATAGGATGATTTTTAACTGTTATGTTAATTATATATTTAAAAATAATATTTGTATATTAAAATCAGTCACTAAAATTGATTACTAATGTATTTATGTATAAATATATGTGTGATTTAATTTATTTTTAATATATATTTGTATTCTAGTATGTATTTTATAATAATAATTGATTTTGATCGTTAATTTTAATGTACACATAGCATAATAATTAAAAATTATTAAAATATCAATATATTTAAAAAATTTTATTATTATCTTTCTTATAGATATTTAAAATTACAATTATATACGCCTAAATCCAATCATCAATTGATCTATAGAAATAATATGTTAAAAAAGCTTTTATATATTATTATAATTTTATAGATAAATTTGATTATTCTACTATAGTGACTTTTATTATGTTAATAGTTAATTATTTAGTTAAAAAATATATAAAATAATAAATATATTTTATATATAAATACGATAACTAATTTTTTTTATGTATCGATAGAATTTTGTTTAAAAGTAATAATTGATTAGTTAATTGATTGTGTATATGAATGCACAGGATATGAATTGAGAGAATAATGAACTAGCCATGATGCTTATTATCCTGTTGTTTCTTTTTAACTCGATGATATAATCTAACAACTGAGGTATTTGATGAGGTTTATTAGATTGTTGCGATCATATGGTGATTTTGTGTTTTCTTTTATTTGTTTGCTAAACTTTGATTTTATTATAATGAAAGTTATCAACACTTAGCACATGCTTTCTAGTTGGGAAAAGTTTGGTTATATATACCTAATCTGTTATTTCTCCAAACCATAAGATGAAGTTTTTGATCAATAACAAATTAAAGCTTTTTCTCTTCTGTTTAGGTCTTTATAAACATTATTACAATGCGTTGCCAGAACAATTGTTAAAGCTAGCTTTCTCAGTTTGTTTGAGTGTAATTAAATTAATTAAAAAATATATTTTTTAAGGAAATTTTTTATTTTTAATGTATTTAATAAATTTTTAATAATAAAAATAAAAATACTAAATAAATATTTATTTCAAAGGTTATAATTTATATTTTAAAAAATATTTTTTATTTAAAAATTATTTTTATATTATTATATCTAAATATAATTAATAAATAAAAATATATGTTTACATGAAATACAAACATCAAATTACCTTTTTAAAGAAAAATAAATCATCAATTTTTTTTTTAAATTTACCTAAACAAATTCTTTATATTAATAATTTCAATCGGTTATTTTTATATTATTTTAGAAATAATATATTTTAACATCTAATTAAAAAAATATCATGCATGTGCGTTAAATTAATCAAATGATCAAAATTGATTATTAATTTAAAAAATTATTATTTACTTATATATCTTTTGATTTAATACGTTAATATCACAACAATCACAATAAGAATAATCATTGTTGTCAAACTCTCGAGTTAACTCGTAAACTCGTACGGGTTTACGAGTTTAGATATGGAATTGAGTTGACTCGAGCATAGACTCTATTCTGAGTAACCTCGGCTAGACTCGGTCAAACTCGGACAAACTCGTGAGTCTAGGACCGAGTTAGCGAATTTGTGTTTTTCTTTATTTTTTCTCAAAAAAATGTCATTTTGAAACAAAAAATAATAATTTTTTTTTATTAGGGTTACGATAACACTCCCAAAGAATGAAAGAAAACTCACTCAAAACTTAGTCACCTGCATAGTTTCTCTCAAGTCTCACTTTCTCCATGTTTTGTCGCAGTCGCCGTTCCCCGTCGAGCTGCCGCTGTTCGCCTGCGTTTGCTACCTCTGCACTGATTTGCACCATTGTCTGTGAATTTTACCTATGTTTGCCCTCTGCTTTGTATTTCTTCACATCTCCACTATCCTTAACTCCATCGTGCTATCACCATTCACGAGTTCGACTACTTCTCCTACAGTCCTATCTCTGCTCTGGTTTGCACCATCGTGAAATCCATGGCTCTTTGTTGTCGTTGTTTTGTGCTGCTGCTGCACCCTCACCACCGTTGCCTGTTGCACCCTTGTCTTTGATTTGTTGGGACTTTACCCCTTTCTTTTCTTCTGTATCCTCTATTTTTTGTATGCCTTTTGCCCTTTCTTTGAGCCTTTGCTTCTTGATTTAGTTTTTTTTTTCTTTTTAAATTTTATTGCTTCTAATTTTAGCCTATTGTTTATCATTTATGTTAGATGACCAGACGGTTTATCCATTCATGACTGATTAGTAATTAATTAGTTTGACTAGAGTTAATTTGATTATTTGATATTGTTCAATGTTCAATTAAAGATTTAGTATTACAAATTAAAAATTTTTTATTTTATGTGTTCTATGTTGTATTTGTATAAGAATAATTATAGAAGATTTGGATGTGTATTTTAAAGTATTTGTTATAATGTATGCTACTATTTTAATTTATTATGTGCTTTAAAATTGATATTATAAATTTTAAAGGGTTAAAATTGAGTAAATATACATTATATATGATTATATATATATATATATACACTTTATAATAGGTAAACTCGTACGAGTCTACAAATTAACTCGCAAATCAAATTTAGGTCAGCTCCACAAATTTATTTAGACTCACAAAGTTGACAACCTTGACAATAATAACATTAACAACGATAAAGTATTATCAACAATAATGACCACAACAATAACAATAGTAGATTAGCAGTAGTATAGCTGCAACAACAACACACTAGCAAAATAGGAGCAACAGCAATAATAAAAATAAAAGTAACAATAATAATTTATAGAATAAACATCTAAATTGGTTCTAAGAACTTTTAAATTAGACATTTTAGTTTACAATAAATCTTTATTCTCTAAAGTCCTAAAAAATGACGTACATTGAACAAATTGATTCTTTCGTCGTGTTTTGATAGATTTTTAACAAAGAATTCATATTGTTTTAAAATAATAAAATTAGAGGATAAAATAACCTCTCTTTTAAATAAGGCGTCACAATTGTCTTTTATAAAAGAAAAATTATTAGAAGTCCTAAGTTATCTCTTAATTTTAAAGAAAAAAATATTTTGATATTTTCTATAAATAATATATATACAATATACTTAAATTTTTATCTATTTAAATGTTAAGACGATGAATTAAGAGCAATTTTAATGAAATATTTTTTGGATATTATTTTTTATATTTATAATAACTGAACTCATTTAAAATTAAAATTTGTATTGAATATAATATTTAAAATGAGTAAATATTTTTTTATTATTTAAAAAAAAGATCAATTAGATATTGTCACTTGTATAATTTATTAAATTAAATAATAAAAAATGTTATAAAATTTAAATTGAATTAAGATCAAATATTAAAATAATAAATTTTATATTAAATTTTAAATTAATTTATATTTTATATTTTTTATTTGTATCATGTAACCATAAGATCGGATGCCTAATGATTAATTTTTTAGACACTACAAAGATATAAAGTAGACAATTTTTTCAAACAAACAAGTTCTATTTTCAGCCTCCTGAATCTAGAAGAGATAGTTAAAGAATACAAATCTTTATTTATCTGTATCAACTTGTGTTAATTAATTGAAGCATGCTATACATACAAGTCTTTTTGACGTACAAATTTATACAAGTTAATCCTAATTCAATAAAATTCACTTTTATAATGCAAAGAAGAAGAGGAAGAGTTTTGAATTATATAGAACTTATCAATACACATACATAAAAAATTCTTAAACAATACAATATAAATGACTTGTATAAACTTGTATGTGTAAATGACTTGTATGTAGAGAATAATCCTAATTAATTTGTATGATATATAATCTCACAAATATGCATGTGATATTTTATAAAATTCAAAATAAAATTAAAATAAGGAAGGTCAAGCCTTAGAGATAACTAGGGTAGAATCAGGTCAGGTTAAGTCAGACTTTGGTCTTAACAGGCCTGACCTATCATGTAGTTAATTGGTCTGAGCTTAACTTGTAGTTATTATAAATTTTTTTTAAAGTATTAAGTTTGGCCTGTTATTCAGACTAGCCTAACCTGAAACTTATTAAAAGGCTTGATAATTTTTTTTTACAAAAATAAAAATATTATTTAAAAAAATTATTTTTTTAATAAACATATTTATATGTAATATGTCATATTTAATATTTATAAAAAATTTTAAATTTTAAAATATTTCATAATTTTATTAATAATAAAAAAATTATTTATATATGTAATTATGTATTAACAGGTTCAGGCAGGCCTGACAGGCCAATAAAATTAATTAATGAACGTGAATCTAGCTTATTAACATAATAAAGCTTTTATAAGAACTTGAGTCTGAACATGTACTTATTGCTTGAACTTTTTTTCATTCCTAGAGATAAAGACTCTAAAAAGGTGGTTTTTACAGTATCTTTTCATTATGGTGCTTAAATTGTCTAACTTACTTTTATAAGTAAAAAATAAAATATATAAAATAAAAATAAAATATTTAAAGTTTATTAAATATTACTTCTTTACCTTTTTCAGTAAGTCAGGTACCATATCTTAGTCACCATAGCGTTCACCAAAATGAAAATAGAGAGGTCGCACGCAGCTGGGCTTTCAAACTTGTTATTGGTTCTTGCACCTGCCAGATTACCATTACAGCCGTCTTTTTTGTTTGCTTGGATTTCCAGTATTCCACGTTCCCAATTATGTGTCATTGGGTTGCAAAAGATTATTTGTTCTTCTCCAGCAGTTCTTGCAATTTCTGATGTCAAAGGAGTTATTCCCATCTCATATGTGATTGTGATCCCTTCTCGTACAGTTCAAGTCACTGCAATTGATGTGCATAGGTCGTTCCCAAATCAATTAAAGTCAAACTTACTCGTCCACAACACATTCAGTTAGATGATCCGCCATTATCATATGCTACCCCTTGATCAACCAATGACCTACCACTTGAACAGTGACTCATTGCCTTAATTGTAATCATTATTTGATTTTGGAATAGACTCCAAATTAAGAAAAGACGAGAAACCAACGTGGGTGTATCAAGAACTTGAATGCAATTAATGTGTCTCATCAAGATAGTAATAAGTTGTCAAAATGAAGCCTAAAAATTAAAAAGAGCATCACAAAAAGTCATATTTAAACAGTGACTCAGTCTTATTACTGTATCGATAATTTGATTTTGATAATTATATTTTGAAATATACTTCAAATCAAGAAAATATGAGAAATCAACGTGAGTATCTAGTGAAAATCAGAAGAGATCTCGGCAAAAAATAAGAGAAAAGAAGAACTTAAATATAATTAATAAAACCTAGAAATTAAAAAAAAAAAAAAAACCATGATAAAGAAAAGTACTTGGACTAACTCGGCACCTTGAAAATATGAGAAATCAATGTGAGTATCAATTAAAAAATTAGAAAGGGTCTTGGTAAAAAATAGGAAATAGCAAGAACTTGAACGTAATTAATAAATCTAATCAAGATAGTAGATTGTCAAAATAAAATTTAGAAATCAAGAAGAGCATGCTAAAGAGCAATACTTGGAAAAGATGAAAAATTAACGTGAGTATGCGTTAAAAATCACAAGGCATCTCGGCAGAAAATAAGGAATAGTAAGAACTTGAATGTAATTAATGTGGCTCATTAAGATAGTAGATTGTCAAAATAAAGCTTAAAAATCAAGAAGAGCATGATAAAGAACAATACTTGTACACAGGAGGAACGGATCCAAAAAGTTTAGTATGGAGAGGCCGAATTTTAGATAAAATTTTTTTTATTTCATAAAAATAATTAACATATAATTATTAGAGTTTGTTTTTTAAAAAATTTATCAATATATATATATATATATATATATATTATAAATTTTTTCACAATTTTATTTTTAATATGATAGTTATATAAAAAAATATAACAATATCAATAGTATATTATAAAATTATAAAGTACCAATAATTTATAGCGTGTTTAGTTAAAAATGATCACATATCTTATTAATTAAAATGAATTCTTTCAAAAAATTTTAAAAATTTGAAAATAAATGATAAATTATTAATTATTTGAAAGACACAATACCTTTATAGAATACAAGATATAAGATATTTTTATAAAAGTTTTTCTTTTAACAACGTAAATTTAGAAGAAAAATAAGTATTTTTTATAAGAAAAAAATATTTAAAATATATAATGTGATTACTAAAATATAACTACGTAAGTTATTATTAATATAATAATATAAATTTTAAATATATTAATATAAAATAAATAAATAATTTTTTTTAAATAAATATAAAAATTATTATATAAAAACTAATTTAAAAATTACAAAGACTTGAGAATATAATATTAAATTAGTTAAGTAAAAAATATTAGTGAATTAAATAATTAAAATATAAATCTATCATATAATAAAAATTAATAAATATAAAAATACTAAATTATATAATATTTTTTATATTCTTAAATACATATCTCATATATAAATATAGTTTCTAAAAATTTTGGGAACAAGACTACTACTCGCCAACCTCTAATTAAGTCCGTCCCTGCTTAGACATTGCCTCGGTGCCTTGAAAAGATGAGAAATCGCGTGGTTATCCATTAAAGTTAGAAGAGATCTCGGCGGAAAATAAGAGATAGCAAGAACTTGAATGCAATTAATGTGTCTCATTAAGATGGTAAATTGTCAAAATAAAACCTAAAAATAAAAAAAGAGAATGACAAAGAGTGATATTTAAACATTGACTGAGTGCTTTTATTGTATCCATTATTTGATTTTGATAACTATAAGTTTTGAAATATACTTCAAATCAACGTGAGTATCTAATCAAAATTAGAAGAGATCTCGATGAAAAATAAAAGATAGCAAGAACTTAAATGTAATTAACGTGTCTCGTCAAAATAGTAGATTATCAAAATGAAACCTAGAAATCAAGAAGAGCATGATAAAAAAAAATACAAAAATACTATTCTCAAACTAAAATCAGTCATTAATATATTTATATATAAATACATGTGTAGTTTAATTTATTTTTAATGTGTATTATATTTTAATATGTAACTAATTTTAGTGACTGATTTTAGTGTACACATAGTATAATTAAAAAATAATACTTGAACATTGACTACGTGCCTTGAAAAGATGAGAAATCAATGTGAGTATCTATTAAAAATTAAAAAGGGAACTCGATCAATAGAAAATAGGAAATAACAAGAATTCGAATGTAATTAATGAATCTAATCAAAATAGTAGATCGTCAAATAAAATTTAGAAATCAAGAAGAGCATGATAAAGAGCAATACTCCCTGTGTTGAAAATATGAAAAATCAACGTGGATATCCATTAAAAATCACAATGCATCGCAGTAGAAAATAAGAGATAGTAAGAATTTGAATGTAATTAATGTGTCTTATCAAAATAGTAAGTTATCAAAATAAAGCCTAAAAATCAAGAAGAGTATGATAAAAACAATGCTTGAACATTGCCTCAGTGCCTCGAAAAGATGAGAAATCAACGTGGGTATCCATTACAAATTAGAAAGGATATCGACAAAAAATAAGAGATAGCAAGAACTCATGCAATTAACGTGTCTAATCAAGACGGTACATTATCAAAATGAAGCCAAGAAATCAAAGAGAGCATGATAAAGAATAATGTTTGGACAGTGACGGTGTGTATTGAAAAGATGAAAAGATATTCGTTAAAAGACACAACAAATTTCAACCAAAAATAGAAGATTGTAAGAACTTAAGTGTAATTAATGTGTCTTGTCAAGATGATAAATTACCAAAACGAAATCTAAAAAAATCAAGAAGAACATTAATAAGAGCAATATTTGATCTTCTTGGGACTGATCACGAATATGTTATTGCAGAACATGCAATACACACTCCTAGGTTGGGGTGACAACACTACCCGAAGTTGCGGGTATCCACTCCGTCCCTATCCGCTCGGGATTGGTAATTACCCGCTCCGGTATAGAGCCGGATCTTGAATAGGGCGGAGCGGGGTCGGGTTTAGATATTAGCCGCTCCTACTCGCTCCGATATATATAATATATGTGATATATGTAAAATAATTAATAATATTGTATCATATTTAAATTTTTATCTTAATTTATGTTATGTATATGATGATAGTTATATAAATTTTAAACTTTTATTTTATTTGTTGGATTTTAATAATTATAAGGGCGGATAGAGACGGGGTGGGTATCCACTGGGGCAGGAGTCCGCGGGGATGGGTTAATGTTCAACTTTTTACTATCTGCGAGTTTGAATAGAATGGGTTTTATACGGGTTATTGTAGGGCAGGGCAAAAACCCGTCCCTATCCGCCCCATTGCGAACCCTAACTTCTAGCAAAATAAACCACATGGAATGAATGTCATTAAGACGTAGTTATTAAACTCGAACCGACTTGGTCGGTCGGATAAAAAATTCGGTCATTCAGTCATTAATTCAAGTTGGATTTTTATTTAAACTGGTTAAGTAATTAATCCGGTTAAAGATAGTCAAATACGATAAAACTTGGTCAAATTTGTTCAAATCGGTTAAAATCAATCCGGCCAAATTCGGTTGAGCTAAATAAAATTATTTTTTTATACGTATTTTTTTATTTAAATGTATTATGTAAATAAAATTTAATTATATTTATAAATTTAAAAAAAATTTTATTAATTACAATTATTTTCTATTTTTATAATTGTTATTTTTATTTTTTATAAATATTTAAAGAGTATAATAAATATAAATTTTATAAATACTTGAAGAGTATAATAAATATAAACTAATTGATGAGTTATTAAAATTTAAAAATAATAATTAATTGAATATAAGATAAAACTAAAAATATTTATTATGAAAATAAAAAATAAAATAAAATTTTATATAATTATTTAATTATGACCGAATCAAACAATTTAACCTGAAATCCACCGATTAAATTAGTAACTTAATGATCTGATTGGTTCGATTATCAATTCGATTTTGATAACTATGATCAAAGGAAAAGAAACCATATAAGACAAAGTGGTATAAGCCTAAAACACAAATATGCTAATGTGGTGATTGATTTTCAAATGGTTATAATGGAATGTGTCGTTAAGGATTGGAGAGCTATTTTATGGATCATAATTGATTGAACAAGAGAGTTTCACCCTAACATGATCTATTTTTAAATTTGGTCATCGAATGTGGATATTGTCAAATTAACTAGGTTTATATTATTTGTTTGAGAAAGTATAAGGGGTTAACTCCCTAATCAGCTAATTTAAAGAACTTAATTAACAATTAATTTTTAAAATTTTTAAAAATAAAATTTTAAATAATTAGGATTAAGCAACGTAATTATACCCTTTTCTAATTAGTAGTTATGCTACGTGGATGTGAAGTTCTATCATCACGTTGTTGGGACGTCAACGCCAACTAACCGTCGTGCAGGTGTTATGTGACGGCCCCTGCATTTTCGAAGTGCGCCATTGCAGTGATATGTGATATTTCTTTCTTTAGTTATTGGATGTTTCCTTAGTTATAATGTTGGATGTTTCTTTTATTAGTTGGTAGGATGTTTTTTTTTTTTTTGCCTTATGAAAGATTTCTTTTCAAGTAAGTGTATGTTCCTCTATAAATATATGGATGTATCTTGTTTTAAGTTACTGGATGTTTCCTTTTTTAGTGTGAGTAGATATTTGTATATAATATATGGGATGTTTCTCTCTTCAGTTATTGAATGTTTTCTTCTCACATGAACGTATACTCTACTGAACCCGAAATAGAGAAGAAACATTCACTAACTTTTGAAGGATGGAACGTGGCTCGACGACGCAACGAAAGAGAAAGAGGAGGCAAGGCACGACGAAGGAGGAGGAAGAGATGCTGTGTCACGGCTTCATGGCAGAGACGGTTGAGACACGACGGGATGGAAGAGGCAGACGACACACGAGTGGCGACGAATCGGAAGGCTGTGCAGCGCGGCAGAAGAGGTGTACAACTCGGCATGACTTCTCGATCATGGTAAATGACGTCCTCGCAGCAAAAGCAACACAGCGCAATGGGCTCATTCACGGAAGCACTGGAGCGAAGGCTGACGGCGCAGGTAACAGTGTGCTAAGTAGGAGAGTGAGACGGCTAGCTGCGGTATTTTTCTTTTACTTCACTATCAAAGTATCAATTATATAAAGTTAAAACTAGGGTTAAGAGAAGAATAAATGGAGTGAGATGTTTTTTTGCTTTAGTGGATTTTGAAATGTAATACAATAAGAGTTGGTTGAAATTGGCTGTATATATCCATATTGGTTACTTTACGGATTGTATTTCTTTAGGTTGCTTATTATTTTTGCTGAAATGTGATGAGAGTAGTAAAGATGGCTGACAACATGTATGTTAGGCAACTAATAAGAGAAAGTTAAGATCAAATGACACCAAAATCATGTTAATTGAAACCTTTTAATTTCTTCTTTCTCCAAGACTAAATTAAATGTCTTTGGATGCTAACTTATTTATCTTAATTGATTTTTGCTGAACATTTGAACTTGTTGGGGTTGTACTCAAATTTGTAATGTCACGTCTACCAATTCGATTTCATTTGTTAGATGTAACCTTTTGGGGTTGTCATCTTAATTTTCTCAATGCTCTCCCTTACAACCTTGTTTCCACCCTCTTCCTCAAGAACTCATCACCACTTATTATCGTTGCAACCGATCTATTTATTAGACTGAACCAGTTAGTTGGACTAGATTAATTGAGAATTATTGACCTGTTCAGTTTAGTTGTATGTCTGAAACTTAGTAACAAAAGAACCAACAAAAATATGTAAACCACTTGAATTAGTACTGTTTTATATGATTAATCTTTGATTAAAGAATAATCTTTTTAAAAAAATATATTTTATAATAACATCAATACAATAAACTACAGATACTTTGAAAAACTATCTCCACAAAAACTATTTATAGTAGAGTTAATATTTAAATTGATCTCTCTCTGAAATTTTAATTTATTCAATTTAGTTTCTAAAATTTACATACGTAACTCAAATTAATTAGTCTCTCGACTATTTTTCATTAACGACATATTGATATGACATGCTGATGTGGACCATCAATACCACGTGTCAACATAATTTGACCACGTAATAATAGGATGCTAATGTGGCAATTAGTGACACATGACATGCCAACATTGATGGTGTTGCCATGTGATAGAACACAATTTATCCACATGTTACAACATAATTTGTCCATATATTAATATGCCATCATTACAAATGACTCAATTTAATCTCTGAATTTTGTTACGTAACTCAAGTCAGTCTCTAAATTTTACTAACCCACTCAATTTAATTTTAAAAATTAAAAATCGTAAATTAAAGTGGTACCTAAACCTTTTTTTTTTCATTTTTTTTAGCATACTAATTTTTCTTATATTTTTTACATGTAACTTAAATAATATTATCATCATATAATAATAAAAAAACTATTTAAAAAACTTACGATACAACAATTTATTTTATAAAAATAATAATAACATAATTTATATATTAAAAAGTATTAAAAAATTATTCTCTTTACATAAATACTATTCTCTTTTTCTATTGAATTGAATAATTTTCATTGTTTCTCAAATATAAAAATATTGAATAGTCATTCTAAAAGTGATACCATTTTAGTTGATGTAATACATGATCACTAATTAAATCAAACTATGTTTAAAAATATATTGGGTAAAGTATATTTTTTGTTTTTAAAGTTTAGCAAAAGTTTCAAAAATATTTTTAAGTTTTATTTTGTTTTAATTTTGTCCCAAAATTTTTCGATTTGCATCAAATATACTCTCGACGGCTAAATTTTCAAAAAATTTAAGACCAATATAACAATAATGCATAAAAATTATGCTTGATTTGCTTGTGTTGAGGGTTGTTCTTATGAAATTATTGTTGAATTGGTCTTAAATTTTTTGAAAAATTAATCGTCAAGGGTAGTATATCTGATGCAAATCGAAAACTTTTGGGACAAAATTGAAATAAAATAAAACTTAGGAATATTCTTAAATTTTTTTATCAAATTTCAGAAATAAAAAATATATTTTACCCAAATATATAATATGATGATAATAATAAAAGAAAGTTTACATTTTCTTAATTTGTTACGTTTATTTTTTATGTATATTTTAGTCAATCATATTGAAATGACATAATTATATATTGTCAATTTATTAATATTAAATTATTATAAAAAACTATATGATTAAAATTTAAAAGTTAACATATTTATAAAAATGTTTGTATTTAAATAATAGGTGAAAATAAAAAAATAATATATTTAAAATATTGAGAATTTTAAATTTATAAAAAAAAATTGATCTTGCGAATATTTTAATTCTTGTACTCTAATTTTAAAGACTAAATCGAGGCGTCTTAAAAAAATTCAATGACCAAACTGAGTTATTTATAATGATGACAAATTGGTGACACGTAAATAAATAATATTACAATACGTGACATCAAAGTGACACGTAGATAAACTGTATTCTACTACATAGTATTATTATTTATGTTGACATATTATGTATGATTGACTATCATCCTAATATATCTAAACAAATAATATTTTGATACGTGACACTAGCCATCCACGTTAATAGTCGAAAAATTAAATTGAGCTACAAATATAAATTTTGGAGTTTAAATGGAGTAAGTTAAAATTTTAGGGACCTATTCAGAAACAAATTTAAATACTAACTCATTACGTCATTATGAGAGCTCAAGACATTAGGTGCTAATAAATTAGAGAAAACTATCACTCTGATTCAAAAAATTTCAATTTTTAACAAAATCATCCTTAAAAAAATGACATTGTAACTCTCCAAAATTGATCTTAGATGGACAAAATGCATTAAGATCTAGTTTGAATAACAACTTAATTAAGTTACTTTTGAAAAAATAGCTTAAATAATAAATATTTATATTAAAAGTAACTTATAAATAAGTTATTTTGTATTTAGTTTTTTAGTTTTAAAAGTGATAAAAAGCTTTTTATTATGAGAGAAGTCATTTTTTTAACTTCTCCTTAAGCACTAAAATAACTTTTTAAAAAGTTGCAATTTTATTTTAAAAATTGTACCAGACATTAATACTCCACATTTTCATAAATTAAAAGTTAAAAAAAATCACTTATAAATCTATCAAGTATAGAAAAACATATATTTGAAAAAGGAGTCAGAAATAATTAATAATCAAATTTCCATGTGGTGTTAGAAAAATAAGATTTTTCTATTTTTATAAGCAAATTTCTTTTAATAATTTTTATATGAATTAAAAAAATTGAAAACTACGTTTAGAGATTAAACTTTTTCTGTTTTTCATACATATTCTAAATATTTTTTAAATATTCTAATAAAAAAGTAGTCAAATACATAATTTATTTGTCACTTATAAAAAGAAAAAATGGTGCAATTTATTAAATTAATATACTTTTATAATATCAAAATATTTTTTTTTTGGGACAATATTTCATCAAAAATTAACTTTTGAGGATTAAAATAATAATTTATTCGTAACAAATAAAAGAAAGAGAGGTTATTCAAGATCACTAGTTTATACTCATTGTTAATAAATTGCCATTCAATAATAAATAAATCATTCAATGAATGAATGGCGAGTGACAAATATGAGATGATGATGATGATGAGCGTTTAATTAAATAAATAAATAAATAATATGAATGCATGGCAATGGTGGCAACATTAGTTGAACAGTGATAGCAAGTAGTTGGAAGAAAGCAACAATGAGGCTAAACACTAATAGCAAGGGCCAAGGAGCAATGCAAGTGGAGAACGAAGTTGCAATCTTATGTGGTCTATCACACAATTTCAATAGTGATGAAATAGCAATCAATAATAAGTTTCCAGAAGAATCAACGCTTGTCCCATTAAAGTGATAAAATAGTTAATCAATCCTTAATTAATTTTTTATTTTAATCAATGGTCTCTAATTTGGGATTTGGACAGAGAGTAATCAGAGTATGATGCCGAAAGAGTCATATTCCTAATATGAAATCTCATGTTTAAACATAATTATTTGCTTTTAGAAAGGAAAAAAAAAATACTTGTAGTTCTAATATTAGAAAATAAAAATGAAAATGTCCTTTTGTTAGAAAAAAGAATCTGAGTGTAGTGGCCAAAAAGGAAAAACGATCTGAATATATTTGTTCTTTTGTTTTTGGTATTTAACTCATTCTCCATTATGACACATGATTGTTAATTTTGTTTTTTCTACTTAATTATCCTCTCATACATATACATATGCTCCAGATGTTTAGATTGCGTTTAGTTTTGAGAATAGATTAAAATAAAATATTAAGAATAAAATATTAAAGATAAAAGTACAAAAATTAATATTTTTATATTTTATTTAATAATAAATTAAAATAAATTATAAAAATTTTTTTTAATGTAAAAAAATTTAAAAAAAAATATAATAATAAAAATATAATTATAAAAATTTTGATAAAATAATAAAAAAAATAAAATAAAAAATAAATTATATTTTTTTTAGTATTTTTGTATTTGTTTTATAAAAATAAATATAAAATATATTAATTTAATATTTTTAAATATAATTTTATCTATATTTTATTGTTAAATATAATTTTATGTCTTTGTATTTCTGTTTTATTTGGTACTTATAAACCATCGTAGCCTTAGTATTTGGTTAATTTGTAGAATATTATATAGTTTGACATAATATAAGTAATATAATGTGATAAGACATGCATTGGTTAGATTCATTGCTGCTAACAAAACATGATTAATGCTATAGTATTTTGTAATCATAATTTGAAAACTAATAATGAAAGGCAGTATTATTATGGGATATGTCACACCTATAACAGTGCATGGTCCATCCATTTGTCTTTAATGTGAACTTTGCAGTTGTTTATATTTTATATCCCATTTTGTTATTCAAATCGGCACCTGAAGCTAGATCGATATACATACATACATTTGTGTGTGTAACAGTTTTTTAAACATTTAAAGAATGTACTTTCTATCATGGTTGTTGTTACGATGGATAACTGGAGATTAATGGCTGGACTTATAAGGTTCGCCCAATCGCTTAAAGGAGGAGGTTCTCGACTAGGTTTGCGTTAGGGAGTCGCTGTCCGAGTTGTGTGTGTAAAAAAATGGGGGGTGGTACCTGCAAAGATACTTCGATACCTAAGTCAGCAAGGATCTAAGCAAGTTTAAAGAGTATTAGAACTTAGAAATACCTGATGGGTGTCAGTGTATTTATAGTGGTGAATCAATAACCACCATTGGAGTAGTTCCACCTTTTAAGGAGGATAATCGTCCCTTTATCTTAGGGAAATTGAGATATGGCTCCTCAAAGTGGGTTGAGAGATTTTAGGGGCAGTTATTTATTTGAATAAGGATTATCTGCCAACTAATCTTCGCTCCCGACTTCCTTAGAGCAAGTCGTCGTTGGATCCGACTTCTTGAGAGAAGATCGGTGTCCAGTGAGGACTAATATTTGAATTGGACCTTTTATTTAGACTTGGGTCTTAGTGTTGGGGTAGAGTATGAACAGTTGTTTATGAGCAAAATTTACATTATAAGGAAGAAAATATCATTATTAGCAATGAGTAAAAACAAGAGTCTTGTCAAATACAAATGCCTGAAAAATGTCTTAATTAAACTATGGTAACTAGAGAGAATATCCGAATCTTTGAGAATTTTTAGTCGTCTCTTTTGTATCTTCTAATGATTTCTAATATGTTAAACAAATAGCCTATTTCTGAGTTAGTTGCAAAAGTTAAATAAAGATCTAATTATTGAAAACAGGAATTAAAATCAGAATCTCATTCAAAAATTATATTTTCAAGACGTTGCAGATAGAATTTTGTCAGTTAAAATTTAGTAGAGTAGGAACAAGTTGTAATGGAATTTGAATAAATTCAAGTAATATGATACAGTTTTAGGTTACAAAATTGGCTATTTATTTCACCATCCACCTTTGGAGCTTTGCCCTAATTATATGTAGCAAAAAAAGCCATAGATTGATCTATGAAAGTTGAACTTGCCTCATAAAATTAAGCTATTTATCTGGAAAGCTCTCCATAGTCAGCTTCCGGTGCTTGCTCAGATTCACCATCGCATCCCATCTATATCGCCAATATGCCCCTGTTGTCATGAAGTAACAGAAACAATCACTCATTGTTTGATCGATTGCTCTAGAATCAAAGAAGTATAGTCTCAGAGTTATCTTCGTGATTGTCTTCCCCCTCAGAGTCCTAACGACTTTTGGACATGATGGACTGCATCAATATATATGCTTAACCCGTTGAAGAATGTTGACCATAATCCTCAATTATATTGCTTGCCATCATTTGTTGGAACTGCTGGAAAGCTTGCAACCAGTTAATTTTTGAAGGTTCTACTTCAATGCCGTCTGCGATTCTAGCAAGCTCTGTCAAGTTGTTTCGTGAAATCCAAAGAACTCCCAATTTAGATCGTCATCTCCATGAGGCAATCTCTTAGTTTCATTCAATTTGATTTATCATTCTTTCTTCTTTAAGATTTTTTTTCGTTTTTCAACTATGCACCGTTAGATGAATACCTTCAGTGTATTGTTTTGAGAAATCCCCACCTTTTATTATACTGTCCTACTTTTGGACATCTTTATATTTTATTTTTTAATAATTAATGAAATATAACATACTATCTTTAGAAAAAAAATCCTTAATAGAAAACATTTTATACAAAAAAAATAAATAATTGGAGTTATCAATATACTTATAATACATTTATTAAGACAAAAAAAAAATTTCTAATAGAAACTTTAAATAATGTCCTTATTTAACACACTTACTAGAAAAGTCATTATTTTAATAGACTATAAAAATATAAATATTATTAATTTATTATTTACTGTTAATAATGATTAAATATTAATAAAAGTGTTGTAAAAATATTAACAATTAGTGATCTTGAAAAGTATTCTTTTAAAAAAAAACCCACATTGTTTTGACAATTTATAAACTGCAAAAGTATTTTATATTTTTTTCGAGACATATATGATTAGAGCTGGTAATCTATACTTATTCGTAGGTATCCAATTCGGACCAATTTATTCGGGTAGGGTTGTCTACCCGACCCGCTGCGAGTAGGATAGGGTGCAGTACGAATTCGTCTCAGGTAGGGTAGGGTACGGATTAAGGGTATATCTTATCCTACCCTACCCTACCCGCATCCCTAATATTATATATATATATATATATATATATAAGTTATGTATGTAGTGAAGAAAGTGAGTATTGAATTTACAATCTTTCTCTTACAAAAACTTAAAATAACCACTAAACTAGTTGATGATCATATTATTTGTAATTTTATGTTAAATTTTTTTAAAATTTTATTATTTTTAATTTTAATTTGAACTTTGTTCTTATTTTCTATTTTATTAATATGTATGAAATTTGGAATAGTTGAATTTTATATTTACTTGAAATTTTTTTATTTTTCTACTAATAGAGTCGAATAGGGTAGAGTTTAGAACTTTAGGGTGCGGGTAGGGTTAAGGTTGAAAAATTTTCAATCTGCGGATAGAATAAGATAAAATTTTAAAAAAATTTTCAACTCACGAATAAATTTATGATAAAGTCCAAACCTTACTCTAGTCTACCCATTTATGATTCTATTTCTTTTGAGATTTATCTTATCTGAGAAATTGAATTTTCGAATATTAAATTGGTGGTTTACCAACTAAAAGTGATTCGATTTTTCAAATACATTTTGCCGAGGCAACATGTCCTTAAGTCGGGTGATAATTAACTTAATTGAAAGTTATATATAAAAATAACAAATAATTCATCAAAAACTCCTCTTCCTAGGTGTTTATATATATAGGGTCGCTGAATATTTTAAGTTGATTTTGGTGGACTTTTTCCCTATTGGCAGACAGATATTCTAACGAGGAAATTTTATAATGAAAAATAAAAAATTATAGTCAAACAAATGTTATTGGTGCTCTTACACTCAGCGATTTGTAAGCCTACCCTATCTATTTAGATAATAGTAAATAATTAAACATGATTAATCAATCAATTAATCATATAGACCAGAGATGTGGTTCCTCAGTTCCTGGCTTAGCTTAAGTATTAAATTATTAAATATTAAACTTGTGCTTTGGTTTTTGCAAAACTCATAAATGCAAAGCATTATTAATTATCTAGAGGCAGATGGGCTGCCATAGGGAAGCCCAAAAATAAAGATTTTATAAGCCTTTATTGAAATAAAACAAGGTTTCCTGTGCAAAAAACGATAAAATAAAATCAAGCATTTGACCCAAAAATATTAAAACAAAGGATAAAGTATTATTGAAATACTTTTTCTACCTTGTTTTAGTCATTTAACATAAGTTTACATAAGACTAATAAAAAAATTCTGTGTGAAATTTAAATTAGAGGGGAGAGAACATAGAAGAGAAGAACGACAATAATAAAGAGAAGAACGAAAATAGTTAGAGGATTTTTTTTTTTGTTATTCTTGTTTTGATAGAGTTTTAATTCTAATGTGAATATTTTGATTTTTAGGGATATTGATTTTGCATTTTAAATGTAAGAGAAAGAAAATGTGAGACATGCATTCTGAATATATTTTTTGCAATTATTTAGCTCGGTTTCTATGGATAATGGTTGAATAAAGGTTGAAAATATAAAATCAATTGTTATATCAATTATTAAATCAATCAATTCTTATTTTGTATAATTAATTTCAAATAAAATAAATTCTAAAAATATTTTAATCCAAATACTCTGTAAAATTCCGACATGTTGCCAACATTTGAAGATTTAAATCATGTATTTATTGGAACAAACTATCAAGAACACAAACCAAAATTTTTAAATTTTATAATACCAGAACAAAAGGAGAAGAAAAAAAATAAAGTAACAAAACAGTTTATACTTGGATTTGGATCCTCTAAATTTTGAATTTCATTTTAGAGAGTAAAATGTGATCTCTCACCATTTATTTCACAGGTAAGACTAAGAAAAAATATGAGAAAAAAATCATTTAAGAATGAAAAATCACACTTTACACTCTAAAATAAAAATTTAAAATTTAGAAGATTCATATTCTTTATGCTTTACAAGGGCAGATTTATTGAAGCCTAGAATTTATTTTGTGGAATATATATATTACAACTAATGTGATCTGGCTCAAATTAACAATGCAGGCCGAGTATGTCATAAGAATTCCTGGATTGATTCTCATTAAACACACTCGCTTAGATCAACTGTCATTAAATTAAACCCCAACGTGGATTCATCGGTTCTTAATAGCTATCCATTGTTTTTGGTTTTTTATAGAAACGGGGAATAAGCCCAGAGAAAGAAAAATCAGATACGAATTTGGACTTAGATTATTCAAATGTAGTGGCTATAAACACAGAATTGTTGACAATATTTTTATCCAATCTCTGTGTTGAACTAGAGAACTCAATAACTGTGGCCCTTTGGTTTCACACGGTTATAAACCTAAAATTCAGAGCATACCACACAAAATGTTACTTGAAGAAAAAATGTCAAAAAAAATGGAGAAATTTTAAAAGTATACAAAGAGGATTGAGATTTGAGAATAACCTAGTCTGCTGAGGCTAACTCCCTTTAAAACGGGTTTCTGCATTTACATTCTACAGTTTAACTTCACCCTCTACAACATTGATGACTGAATATTCTGTTAACACTAAGCTAAAAAAGTTGTACATAAAATCTGCATACAACGACCCTGCTGCTAAACACAACTGAATAATGGATAAATATGAAAATGAAAGAGAGAGCAAAAGAGAAGAAATTACTTTAGCTGGGTGTATGACCAATGAACCTAAATGGAAAGGTCCATGTTTTATTGATGAGGATTGCATAACTTTAGCAGAAACCTCCATCTGGGGGAGACACATTAACCAGTTTCCTTTTTTTGTTTTTTTCAATCTCAGAAGATACAAAATTCCATTTTCATGGAAATACATCAGATATTTGAATGGCAATACTCAGAAACTTCACTTCTCAGAATCATAGAAAGTAATATGCACGGCAGGGCTCAGTAAAATTATATACAGTAGCCAATCAATCTGAGGAGATGAGAGATAATCAAATGTTTACCCCTTTTCGATAAATAGGATTAGGAAACTACACAACTGCAGAAGCTGTACGACGAAGATCTGGCATTCCATTGCCGTATTTTCCGCTGAACTGCCGACCCCTCAAACTGGCATGTCTCACAGGCTTTGGCCGATAAAGACATGAAAGCATCTCCTCCAGCTTCTGCACTGTGTATTTTGCATATTTTGTGGAGCTAGCTTCTTGCTCGACCAAGGGGCCGTAATTCTGCATGTAACTCCGGTAAACAGGGACCACAGCTTGCACTATAAGCTGACATGTCTTCTCCCTCAGATCTCGCTCCGGCATGACCCAACCTGACTGCTTCCCATACATCTCATCGAAAACTTCATTGAACTTTTTTAACCTTTTCTTGACCAGATCACGAGCAGTAGCCCGCCCTCCGGAGAAGAGAATCAGCCCTTCTCTACTCAAGTGTGAAGGAAGCTTTCCCCAGCTCTCTCGCAAGAAGATTGTCGAGTAATATTCTTTGTAATTTTCATGTTCCCTTAACCAAGAATCTCCCAAGAGATCCCCAAGCTTGGTCCCTTTCAAATGTTTGTAAAGGTGCCAGTGATTGTTCATAGCGAAGAAGTTCGTCAACATAGGATCTTCATAAGCCTTGATCCATGTCTCCAAATTCAGTTCAACAGCTTTCACAATGTTCAAAATTTCAGTAACAAGAAGTTTCTCCTGAAAGCTCTGACGCTTCCAACTTCGGTGAATGATCAAGACCTGTGTCAATATTGGCTTATAGTCATCACCAAGTAATTTGTTACAGTAATCGGTGATAAAACTCACCAATCTCGGAACATTGCCGTCTAGAGGGGGTGGACTCTGCCTCTGCAACTCCACCTGTAGCAGAAGTTCCCAGAAAATCTCTGCCGCACCATCAATGACACTCTTAATAAGATCCCTAGTCAAATTCTGGATTTCAGCACATGCTGCTCCTCCAAATAGACGGTTGAAATCAAGCCTCAACTTGTTCAAAGACGCAAAAATATCCAACAACTTCAAAAGTTTAATGGGGTCTTTCTTACTCTCCGTGACAGTCTTCCCAAATTGAAGAAATGCTAGTATACCAGCCTGCGCAGCTATCCTCGAAAAACAACCCATCCAAACATCGAGCCCCATCCTCTCATATACATCATTACAAAGCTTATACTCGGCCTCGAACAAATGTTTCACTGCAAATTCTAAATGTTTTCCCCATTGCCCTATATACCCCTCTATGCTCTGCACATCATTGAATTCAGACACCGAAATTTCAAGGTAATCCAAATTGAGAGCCTGCAAACTGGCTCTCACATTAGAACTACGGACTTCAACATAAATCGATATGCACTTCTCAAGTCTATTATTAGCTTTCAGTCTACCAAGAATAGCTTGCAACTTGTGAATAACAGATACTGGCAAAGGCGATGGTGCAATGCACGCTTGATCACCAAGCGCAGCCGCCATTGGAAGCGGCACACTATTCTCAGTCAAGAGCTGGCGGAACTCATTCTCCAATTTATCCAATGCAGCTTCCAAAAGCCCGCCATCAAGCCGCGCCTTCTCCTCATCATTCTGCAACTCCCTAAGATTCTTCAACGCCTTCTTCAAATTCGCGAGATACCTCTCGTCCGCAACCGTGTTATCCTCCAAATACTCCACTATATCCTCCAGCCATTGAATTGCCAACCCACAATTCTCTCCCAAGAACCTCAGTGCCTCCTCAAGGCGCTTCAACACCGCCATGTATCCAGCCAGATCATTTCTCGGATCCGACAAGAGCGACTTTTCAAGGCCATGAACGGCATCAAATACCTTAAGCACCGCGGCCGCAGGACCAACGGCGCGATTAATGTGGCCGCCGACGGCCACCAGAGCATCCTTATCGGCGCGAATTGGGCGAACCGCAGCTTCAAGCGAGGGCAATCTTTGCCCAATCTCCTCCAATCTAGGCCCTGCTTTCTCCAATGCTAACCCTAAAGACCTTGATTTCTCTAAGCTAAGCTTCAATGACTTCCTAGCAGAAATCAGATTCTCAATTCTACTATCACCATTGAGGTTCGCAGAACCAGCCATTCAAATTTGCAAAAATAAATAAAGAAACCCCTCAACAATCCAAAGCCAAACACAGTAATCAATTTTTTCCCTTGGAGCTCAAAAAAAAAAAAAAAAATAGCTGAATCGAATGGGAGAATAACAATTTTCTTTTCCTGCTAAGTGAACCAGATCAGGGTTTTCCTTGGTTTGCTTAATTTATGAATATTTTTATTTTCCATCGGAATCATCGAGAAACGGTGTTCAAAATCAACCCGGAACCCAACATTGGAAATTGTGCATTTCGAAGTTCAGCGAACAACACCAACCGAAAACACTAGAAAGAAACGAAATAGGAACAAAGAGGTAGAAAGAAGAGAAGAAAATAAATAAAACGAAAGGGTTTAATGGTGAGAGAGAGAGAGAGAGGTGGAACTCACACGGAGAAAATGAGTTTGACGGAGACGAAAAGGGGGTGAGTCAACCCGGCGAGTTGGAACTGAGTTAGCTGAGTTGTTGAGAAATAAAAGGGAAATGGGAGTTTTAACTGTTTTAAGAAGGGGAAGATGGGGAGATTCTGAATCTGGAGCTATGATGAGGGATGAGAGAGAAAACCAAACCCTAAAGAGAAGAAAAAAGGAATGTGAATTGGGAGAAGAAAGAGAGAGAAAGAGAGTTTTAATGTGGTGTGTTTGGGGGGTGCAAATTGCAATGTCCAACTAGTCTTACTACTACCGCCCCAAAGTGCATGACAGAAGGCAAATATGCTCACACAACTGTTACTTCCTTTTTGGGTCTTCATTAGTTTAATCATTCTTCTCTCTCTTCTTTCTTTCAAGTAATCAAGTTTCAACGTCTTTGAATTTTCCTCTACTTCTCTTTTTGCGTTGCCTTTTTTTTTTTGGTTACACTTTCTTAATTAGATCAGTGAGATCACTAGATCGGCACTAATCTTTGCCAACTTTATAAACTTTTGGCTTCTTTTCATAAATAAAATGAAATTGATTCCAAATTATAATTCTCCTAAATAAATTTTGATTACATATATGTATTTTTTATTTATATAAAACGTTAGTTGGTGGTAGATATTATTATCTATTTATCTATCTGTCCACTTAATATATTAAGGTCAACTTTTTTAAAGGAAAATACTAGAAGCTAATACTTTTAATAGAAAAAATTGAAAAACTAATTAGTATTAATACAAATGTAAGACAAATATCAAGGAAAAATTTTGGCCATCATATATTCTCTGCTTTAATTTCTTTTCTAAAAGGGCATTCAATAGTGTATAAATATGTACATTATTTTTGTTTAGATGAAAGTTGTGTTTGATGTATCTAGTTATTTGTTCATTTCATTGTTTTTTTTTTTATTGAAATAAATAAATAAATTAATTTCTTAAATGCACATGACCTAAAAATTGGCGATTTTTTATTATAAAATAACAAAATAATAAAACACTACATTAAAGTTATACTCTTAATCAAGTCTAATCAAATATTTTAAATTTATGCACGTCTGTCGTTATTTTTTTCTTCTTCTTCGTTATCTTTTTCTTTCGTTATCATCAACAACATCACCACCTCATCATCCTTCTTTTTTCATTTGAATTTCTTCTTCTCTTTCATTTCTTTTCTCCTCCTCCATCATCATCATTATCATGATCATCATCATTATCGTTATCATCATCTTCTTCTTATACATATCGTCGTTATTGTTATTGTTGAATTTTTGCCATATTGATAATGTTGTCTAATCCAAAATTAATTTTCGATATATTTTTGTTCACGATTTAATCTTGTTTGTGTGCTTATTTTCGAATTGAGTTTATGTGTTGCAATCACTATATAATTTCGATTCATTTTTTAGTTAATTGTGTGAATTAAAGTGCATTTGGACTCGTTGTTCTGCACAATTCAAAACTCTTTCTCTTCTTCTTCCTTGTCTTCTACTGCTTCTTCTTCTTTTTCATATTTTTTTCTTCGTCTTCTCCTTTTTTCATTTTCTTAAAGTTTTTCTTGTTTCACTCTTTTAAGAGGAATAAAACAAAGAAAAAGATAAAAAAAAATGTCACAAAAAATAAGAAGAAACATATTTGTTAGAGAGGGGAGAGGGAGCAATAGGAAAAAGGTTTATGAGCATTCAAGTTGTCTAGAATGATACGATATAGAAGGATATTTATAGAATTATAGGTGATAAGAGAATCGAAATAATAAATATTCAGATATGCTAAATAATGTTAATTGATCAAAATTGATCCTAATTATATTCTAACATCCCCCTAAACTCAAGTGACAACTTGAGTTTGAAACTTATTAAAAATAATGAATAGAACGGGTGCAGACAGAACTGCCGTAAGGAAGCGCAGATGGAACAGCCGCTTGTCTGAAGGAAGCGCAGAAGGAACTGCCGCTTGTCTGAAGGAAGTGCAGACGGAACTGCCGCTTGTCTGAAGGAAGCGCAGACGAAACTGCCACAAAAAAATGCAAACGGAACTGCCACAAGAGAACGCAGACGAAACTGCCGAAAGAGAGCGAAAACTATATGATTTCTCCATGAGAATAGGTAAACAGCGGATGATATTTGTGTTTGATCATTCGACTCGGAAAGACACCAGATGGAGAGAATAGGATAGTCGGTGAGGTGAAAAAGTATCAAAGAAGTGATAAAAGAAAAGAAAAATGGAATAGAGGAAAAGTGTGAAAAATACGGTGATTTCACCAAAAGAAAAACAACATATCTTCTTCAAGGAGGATACTATGGTTCTGATATCATATTAGAAACAAGAGACTAAACTGGAGAAAGAATTTATGTATTATTGAGTGTATTCAAGTTGTCTAGAATGATACAATATAGAAGGGTATTTATATGTGCTAAGAGAATCGAAATAATAAAGACGTAATATCATATAATAAATATTCAGATATGTTAAATAATGCTAATTTATCCTAATTAATTCTAATTATATTCTAACAATATTAATGACGTTGTTTGATCTAAAATTAATTTTGGATGTATTTTTGTTCATGATTCAGTCTTGTTTGTGTGCTTGTTTTCGAACTAAGTTTATGTGTCATAATCATTATGTAATTTTGATTCATTTCTAAGTTAATTATTGTCGCAATCATTATATAATTTCGGTTCATTTCTAAGGCTGCGTTTGTTTTTAGAGACATGACAGAACATGACACTGAGACGGAGATAATAGGACGGAGACACTTAAAATTATCATTTGTGTATTGTGTTTGGATACGATGGACAAGACACTAATGTAATGTCTAGTATTATGTTTGGATACACATGAACAAGACTAAAATATTATATGAAATGACTAAAATAGCCCTGTGATTCCAAATTTTCTACATCAAATACAAATTAATTAATAAAAAATGAGAGTACGTAGGAGTACAGACAGAACTTGAAAAAAATATTTGAAGAGGCAAAAAATTTTAATAAAAAATATATTAATATTTATATTAAAATAAAATTTATAAATATAATTATTTTATTTTTAAATTTATTATTAATATGTAGGAATACATATGGTTAAGATTAACAAAAAAAATAAATCTGAGTTTGATTAATAAAAAATTTTGTTTAGATTAATAAGCCAAATTAATTTTAAATAAAAAATTAGTTTTGAAAAAAAATCCATTTTTTACATGAAAAAAATTAGTTTTTGCACATAAAAATATTTTTTTATTTAGAAATTTATTTTTTTTAATCTAAAAACTGATTTTTTTAAAAAAAAATTTGATTTTTCTTTAAATTATATAAAATTAATTATAATTTATAAATTATTTTTTAATATTTTAAAAGATCAATTTTACTTTTGATAATATTTATCTTTCAAAAGTTTAAAGATTAATTATTTTTGTTATTATTTTTATTACAAATCAAATAATATAACATAAGGTTAAAATAGTATTGAAGTAAAAATGATGAAAAGAAAAGAATTATCTACCCCAATAAAAAATTCTACAAAAAGGAGAGTGTACCTAGAAAAGAAAGAGAGATAGAGAAAGAGCAGGAAGAAGAAAGTACCTCTTTGAGAACAACGCAATAGAAAAAATAAGAAGGGGTAATAGTGGAATAATAAAAAATATCTATAGATAAAAAAGAAAACAAAATTTATAAAAAAGTCCGTGTCTACTCTTCTAAATTCCGTGTCCATCATTGTCCTTCGTAAAAGAGTGGACACAAAAGTATAAAAAACTGTCTCAGAGACAATATGTCCAGTGTCCATTTCTCTACTTCCAAACACTTTTTAAACAAGTGTTGTCTATGTCTCTGTGTCATGCCTCCGAAAACAAACGCTACCTAAGTGAATTAAGGTGCATTTGGATTCGTTGTCCTGCACATTTCAAAACTCTTTCTCCTCTTCCTCCTCATCTTCTACTGCTTCTTCTTTTTCTTTTTCATCTTTTTCTTCTTCATCTTCTTCTTATTTTATTTTCTCAAAATTCTTCTTGATTTACTATTTTGAAAGGAATAAAACCAAGTAAAAAGAAGAAAATATCAAACGAAAAAAAAAGAACAAACATATTAATGACATTGTCTGATCCAAAATTAATTTTGGATGTGTTTTTGTTCATGATTCAATCTTGTCTGTGTGCTTGTTTTCGAACTGAGTTTATGTGTTGCAATCATTATGTAATTTCGGTTCATTTCTGAGTTAATTGTGTCGCAATCCATTATGTAATTTCAGTTTATTTCTGAGTGAATTAAGGTGCATTTGGACTCGTTGTCCTGCACAATTCAAAACTCTTTCTCCTCACCTTCTACTAAGTTTGTTTGTCACAGGTAACAAACCCCTAATAAAATTGATAACCGAAGTATTTAAACATTAGGTCGTCTCTCAAGGAATTACAGGGAGGTGTTCTTATTATTGGTTATGAGTTGTGTAAATTGGGGTTTTGGATTAAGAGATAAGAAAAGAGAATTGCGAAGGAATCTAACTAATAATTATAAAAGGCTCTTGGCAAGGAATGAAAATTGGAAGTTCTATCCTTATTATCGCCCTCAATAGTGATGAGAATTGTTGGTTGCAACCACTTAGTTAACCCTTACTAAATAAAGGAAAGTTAAGTGTACGAATCAGTTTGATTCCTCAATTCTTAGTCAACTCCTAAGGAAATACTAGCTTTAGTGGAATCCAAAAATAACGACAAGGAGAAAACATGTGAAGATGATGATGATGACGATAATGTAAAGCCCCGTACATGAACATAAATGACTTAGTTGGAAGAATGATGTGTGCGCATGTAATCACACTCTTTTTAATTACAGTAATTTTTGTTGGTGTTGAGTCTACTTAGTTAGATTTGGATGCTAATATTACTTGGATGTGTAGCAGATCTGATAAAAAAATATTTTTTTAAAAAAATATTAAAACTTTAATTTTTGATATTCAACTTTTTTTTTTCAGGTGAGGGGCAAGTTCGCCGCTCCCCCAACAAAATTCAAATTCTTAAGTTTTTCTACGTGTTGGGAAGCACCATTTCTACTACAGAATTATTGTCTGTATGCATATAGTTTCATTTCATTTTTTCTATGAGTCTTCAAGAGTACATATTCTTAAAAAACTAATGTAAAAATACAAAAATTTCAAGTCATTTTAAATACGACTTATTTCTGGAAATTCCTCCTAGAAGGCAATTGCAAAGCATAGGAAATTGAAGTTGGGCAGGCAATATGGCGAATTTTATGAATTTTATAAAGTTTGCGGGGGTATAGTGAACTTGCCCCACCTAAAAAAAATGGATTTTAGAAATTAAAATTTTAATAATTTTTTTTGAAAAATAATTTATTTATTTTATAATTAAAAAATTTTAAAAATGTCAAAAAAAATATTTATCAATCAATTTGTCTCTTGCTGTGAAATGGTTTTAACCCCTTATTTTATGGAAAGATATTCGCAAAATAGACTGATGCCCAAATATCAATTGAGTTAATAGTCAAAATCGTCCCTGAAAGATACCTCGATCTCCATATGAGTCCCCGAAAGATAAAGTTAATCAAAATCGTCCCCGAAAGATGACAGACATGACCACGTTAGTCCTTCCGTCATCTCATCCGTTGAGATGGCTAACGTTATGTGACGTATTCCATTAAGTGCCCACGTGACACAGTAACAAAACAACACCGTTTTGATTCAATAGCCTCCAGGTCTTGATACGATGTCGTTTAGTGTCCAGGTCTTGATACAGTCAACCTTCTATCTTCCTCAACCTTCCCAAAGTCGCATAGATCCTTAACCAATAACCATTATCCCGGTGCTATAGTTATCCACAACTTTACCAGTGCCACCATCTGTCACAAGCATTTATTCCTCATCTTTAACTCTAACCAATTCTTTCCTTGTGTCTTTTTTCTCACAAATTGAGCCCCGATTTATGTGCAGGAGTGACTTTGGAAGGTTGGATCATGGCGATCACAGCGATTTACTAATTCCTCATCCAATTACAGCATTATATGGTCTCAATAGGTAAAGCAAATTGCTTGTGGGGACAGTCATTGTTTAGCACTCACCACCATCTGTCACAAGCATTTCATCATACAGCTTCCTTGCAACCTCAACCTTCCCCCTTTTGACCAAACAATTCAGCAACGAATTAGAAGCGACAACACTAGGGAAACAACCATGCACTTCCCGCACTGTATAGAATAACCGTAGGGCAGCATCAACCATCCCAGAATCTCCGTAGGCTTGAATCAGAGAGTTCAAAGACTCATGGGTAGGCTTCAAGTTCCCAACTTTCATGCTGTTCAGAACCAGCTCAATCTTGGAGAACACTCTGAATCTTGCCAAGAGCTTAAGAAGAGAGGAATAAGCAAAGCCATCGAGGGAACAAAAAAAGGGTCTCGAGTTAGCCCAGTCGAAGAACTTCAAACCCAGCTCGGGGTCATGTATTCGGTCTAGAACGAAATGGGCAACGTCCGAAACTAGAACCTCAGATTCTGCAAAGCGAGACTCGAGGGAGTCCCGCCAATGGGCGTGGGTTGCCAGTATTCGAACGGCATCAATAACGAGTGGGACTGAAGCGGGTCGGCATAAAGGTGGTGACTTTGGGGCGGTTACGTGGTTTGATTCAAGCGAGGATGGCCTTTGACATTGGATTTTGAGTGTTATGGTGCCAATCATTTGTGAAAGACAAGCTCTCTTCTTGGAGCTGCTTGATTGTAGACCGCAATTTATTTATCATTGAATTTAGGATTAGGGTTCATCATTTAAGGGACTGATTTGATTTCTTTTAACGTACTTACCTTGTCAGCAACTCCAGCGTACACGTAGGCGTCATCCACCTAGGCAGTTAACGGAACACGTCACCCACGTTAGCCAGCTCAACAGACGAGATGACGGAAGGACTAACGTGGTCATGTCCGTCATCTTTCGGGGATGATTTTGATTAACTTTATCTTTCGAGGACTCATATGGAGATCGAGGTATCTTTCAGGGACGATTTTGAATACTAACTCAATATCAGTTTATGCGAAATAATAGTAGGAAATTTATGTCAATATGAATAACCTAATTTGTGAGTGATAAAATTGAAAATATAGTTCCTTCAATTCGTAAACGATACAAGTAGAATGCCAATGAGTTATAGTTCAAATGACATAATCTCTCTATACTCAATTAAGAGGTTGCGGGTTCAAATCTCCTAAAAAAAAAAACAACCGATACAAGTAGAATGACACAAACTTTTTTACTGTCATTTTGTATGAATCTAAAGAGATTTGGGCATCAGCCCATTTTATAGGTGCCTTTCATAAAACGAAAACTAAATCCATTTTACAAAAGAATGAGGCAAATTAATTTTATACCTATTCTATTTCTAGGCCATTCTTGAGCTATGCGCATTTAAAAAATTAATTATTTTTAAAATTTATTTCGATAAAAAAAAGCTCATTTCATTAATTAAAAAAACCATTTCATATATCATATTATTGAGTTGTATTTGCAATTTTATTTATTCTCTCAATTCCGGATTGTTTTGCTTTTTCTATCTTTATTAATCTTAATTATTTATGCACGTAAAAAATGGTGTACTTCCAACAATATATATGAACGAGCTCATCATTCTTTTCTAATTTGATACGAAATCGGTTTGTGTTAATACTTAATATTGCATATTTTGTTCTTAATTTTTTATAAACTATCTTAAATTTCTTATTCTCCAATTAAATAAGTTAATATTAATTTGCATAAACAGCCAAATTAATCCTTAAAAAATTTAAAATTAAACACTTTGATTCTCAACGAATTTTTATTACTTTGAAAGCTTTCAAGATGGATTGGCCTCTCAACAAATTTGTCTTTTGTTATTTGTTGGAGATCAATTTGCCATATAAAAAATTGTTAAGAATGTATTTATCCAAAACACATATTAAACATTTTATTATAAGTAATAGAGGAATCAAACTGTCTAATATAAATAACTCTCAAGACGACCAAAATAATAAAAATTTATTTGAGACCAAAATATTTTATCTAAAATTTGTTATGAACCAATTTAAATATATACTCTATTAATTTATTATGCATCTTTTTACTTATTACAAGTTGAAAGAACCTGATAAAGAAAAAAGTGCTAAGGCACCTAGCAAAAGCATAATGACTGCTACATCGGATAAAAAATATCCAGAGGAGGAGGAAGTTAAGACTATAGAAGTGCATGATGAAAAATCAGCCAATGAGCAAGAAGAATTTTTATATGAATAACTACAGTATCACTGTATATCAATCATACTACACAGTTTTTCATGTTGAAGATATATCATTGAAATATTTAATCTACAATATGATGTTTTTTTGGGCTAAACCCTCATGACATCCGGTAACTATTTTTATTGCATATAATATTTTGTAAATTGAGTTTTCATTTTCATTTGATGTCCTTATTTTCTGTAAATTGGAATTCAATAGGATAATAACTTATTCAGTATTGTTTTCAATGTTTGAGTACTTAGGATGCTAAATATCTATGGATAAGTCAGATGGCAAAAGAGCAACTCCTAAAAAGAAGGTTAACATTTTCTATTTATTGAATTAGTTGAACTTGTACAAATTACTATTGTAAACTAATATTATTGAACCTATTTTCTAATGCAATCTCTTTTAATGAGAATCAATTGTTTGATTCGAGGTCAGTGTTAAATGTATTGGCAAGCTGCAGAAATGGGAAAATATTTGACTCGAAATTTCGAATCTTGGAAGGGTACCCTTTAAATTTCACCTTGGTATTTGCAAAGTCAGTTGTTTTAATTTGCATGAATTTCCTTTCTACATATGCATTTACCTATTTTATCCTGTGATTGTAAGTGTAGGGCAATTGGACAAGTAACTAAGGTTTAGTTGATTTACAGAGACACGACAGATAGTAATATAGAAACATAAATTATGTTTGACAGATGAAATATGGATAGAGATATTGTATTTAAAGACACTAAATTAATGTATTTTATGTCTATTTTGGCAAAAAAGACACAGTGACACTAACAAGTGACGGGACTTATTTTTTATTTTTTCTTTTATTATTTTTGTTAATTTTTTATAATCATATTTTTTTATTATTATATTTTTTTTCAAAATTTTTAAATAAAAAAAAAGAATAAATTGAATTTTTATATTTTTTATGTATCTATTTTTTGTGTCTTATTTTCAAGGAAAAGTATAAGTAGACATTGAAAATATTAAACAATGTGAACAATAGATATATTGAATATTCATTTCACTAGGTGTACGGATGATTTTGGAGGTGTTGTATGTTTTTATTTGATTGGTGGTTGTTCATGTTGTTCAAAAAAATATTTGATTACCTAGCATAACCCATCTTATCTTATTTTTTTCTCAAAAACAAATGCAGACTAAAAAATGGGATATTGGTGTCAATGGTAAGTTATAATATAGATTTATGTAGTTAATTGATAATTAATATCTTAAATTCTTGTTGTATTTTTTTTTTGGCTCAGGGATGAGGGTTGGGGACAAAAGAAGAATCACAGTTCCACCATCTATGGGTATGAACTTCTGTTCAGTAACTTCGTTTCCTTCTTCTTCACTCTTATTGCTAAGTGTCTTGTTTTATGTTTTTATAGATATGGTGACAAACGGGTTGGAAGTACACCACCAAATTCGTGGCTTGTGTTTGATGTTGAGTTAATTAATGATCGCTGACTTCAACTTTTTGGTCCTTCATATTCAATCTTCCCAGACTGGGAGAAATATTAAGTTCACGTGTGAACATGATACATTCATCTTGAGAGTTTTAGCCTTAGAGCACAATTTTGTAGAAAATTTTGGATTCATAAAAAAGGTTTAATTTTTGTTTTAATTTAAAGTAAGGAGTTTCAAGACCAAATATAATGAAAGAAAAGCATTGTGAAAATTGTGGCAAACGATATTTATTATTACATTTAATTAATTTTTTTTAATCAAAATAAGCTCAACATACTAATGTGGAGCAACAAAAGAGACAACAAGAACTTCGTAAAAACATAAAATTCCTGTAGCTTCCGACAACGCCATCAACTACCAAAAGATTCACTCTCAGTCCATTCGTTGTAGCTCCGCATTGTCTTTCTTATTACGAAGTCCACACCTGTTTCCTGATTCTGAAAAATCCTAGCATTGCGCTCCACTCAAATGTTCCAAATAACTGCAAAGAACCCCGGCAACCATTTCTTCTACTATTGTTTCCGCTTATGTCTACCGGTCCACCTCTCAAACAGTTTCCTTACTGTTCCAGGAATAGACCATACCTCCCCAATAGACCTCAACCACCTGCACCACACCTGCCATGTGAACTCACATAGGAGAAATAAATGCTCCACCGACTCTATCTCCTTCTTACATAGTACACAAAGAGTATCACTGAGTCTAATAACGCCTAGTCTACTCAATCTCTCCTTAGTATTCACTCTACCAATGAGCACAAACCACCCAAACAGCTCAATTCTTGGCGGTACCATCCCTCGCCAAACTGAACTTGTGTAACTGTAACTCGTTATCTCATCCGACAGAGTCTCCGATTGTAGGACCTACATAACAGACTTGGTAGAAAATACCCCTTTACTATCAAACTTCCAAACCATATTGTCATCTTTACCTTCTGACAGCTTCACCGGCCTTAGCCGCTCATGAAGTTGATGGACAAGTTCCAGCTCCTATTGGAACAACTCTCTCCGCAACTGGAAGTTCCATATCCACTCAAACCCATCCCAAAATCCACAATCCCCTATCATCGATCCCTGCTGATTCGAAACAGAAAATATTCTTGGAAAAGCCACCTTCAAGGGGCCACCTTGCAGCCAGTTATCTTCCCAAAATAGGGTACTCCTCCCATTCCCTATCTCCATCGCCAGGCCAGTAAGCATTTTGTCTTTTATCCTCTGCTCTTTTATATTAAGATTACATATGTCTTTCCAGGGCCCTCCTTTATCTGGTAGCTGCTGGCTTACTAGCATTACATCAGGATTCAGGTTGTTGCACGAGCATACAATCCTCTTCCATAAGGGACACTCCTCTTTAGAAAATCTCCACCACCACTTAAATAAGAGCGCTGTGTTCCGGAACACCGCATCCTCAACCCCCAGACTCCCAGCCTTTCTTGGTGCCTGAACCAACTCCCACTTAACTAGCGAAATACCGTCATTACCATCCCCCTTACACCACATAAATCTCCTTTGCAATGCAATCAGCTTATCCGCAACCGCCTTTGGCATCTTGTATAGACTGAGGTAGTAGATAGGTAGGCTATTCAATACTGATCTAATAAGAACAAGCTTGCCCACTTTGGTTAAAACCTTTGCTTTCCAGAGGCTGTGTTTCACTTCCACCTTATCAATTACCGGTTTCCAAGTCTTCATCAACTGAGGATTCGCACCCAAAGAAATCCCGAGATACCTTACAGGTAAAACCGCTTGCTTGCATCCCAGCAAACCACAAGCACTATCTACCCATTCCTGCTCACAATTCACCGATATCAAACTTGACTTCTCAAAATTAATACTCAGTCCCGACATCAACTCAAAACACCGCAACAGTCTCCTATAATTGACAATTGTCTCTGTCACCGGGGGACAAAACAGAATCGTATCATCTGCAAATTATAAGTGCGACAATTCGATCTGCTCACCTCCTACCAGCAGCAGTTCAATGCGCCCGTTCCTGACCGCTTCTCCCACCATCCGATTCAACATGTCGACAACCAATACGAACAGAAACGGAGAAAGGGGATCCCTTTGTCTGAGGCCTCTTTCCATGTTGAACGGCTTGGATGGTGACCCATTCACCAGAACAAACATAGTGGCCGTGCTGACACACTTCTTCACCCAATTCCTCCAACGCTGTCCAAATCCCATTTTCTGTAGCACTATATCCACAAAGCTCCATCTGACTCTATCATATGCTTTATGAAAATCCAGCTTAATAATTGCCGCTTTCCTTCTCCTTGCCTTGAGCCAATGAACTGTCTCACATGCTATGAGAGCACCATCATGTATTTTTCTACCTTTCACAAATGCAGTCTGAGTCTCACCCACCAAGCCCGGCATAACTGACCTCATTCTTCTCACCAGCACCTTTGAAATCACCTTATACACACATCCCACCAAACTAATCGGCCTAAAATCCTTAATCTCCTTAGCACCCAAGAATTTTGGGGCCAGCGTCACCCATGTTATATTTACATCTGATGGGAGCGTTGCCCTTTGAAAGAAATCCATCACCGCCGCTGTGAACTCCTGACCAATCTCTTCCCAACATTTCTTGATGAAATTCATATTATAGCCATCACTACCTGGGGCCTTCGACGATTCACAATCCCATACTGTCTCCTTAATTTCCTCTGCAGACGGTAAAACCTCCAAGGCTTCTGTCTCATCTGTATCAATTTGCGGTAACAACCCATCCCGAACACCGATCCTTGGTACATACTCTTGCCGGTACAGTTCCTTGTAGAATCCCCTTATTGCATGCTTTATTCTTGCCTGATTCCTCACAAGCCGTCCTTGAATCATCAGAGCATCAATCCTGTTATTCCGCCTTCTAGCCGATGCAATATTATGGAAGTACTGAGTATTTCTGTCCATGTCCCTCGCATGTTTAGACCGAGACATCTACTTCCAATGGATTTCCTTCCTAATGTACCATTTTTCACAAAATCTCACCAGCGCCTTCCTTCTAGCCTCCATTGTACCATCATAGATCCATCACTAACCTTCTCGTCCAACTTCCTGATCTCTTCCTCAAACTTTGTGAGTCTGTTTTCCATATCACTAAAGTTAGCCTTGTGCCATTGCCTCAACGGTAATGTCAAAGCCTTCAGTTTACCAAGAAACGGACCTTCGCCCAATGACCGCCATTCATTTTTTACCGTCCTCAGAAAACCTTCATGGGTAAACCAAGAATCCAGACTCCTGAATGGTATAGGCCCCCATCTTCCTCTTGTATCCTCCACAATCAACGGGCAGTGATCTGACAATCCCCTTGGACCGCCTTTCAGCCTAATATCAGGAAACTCCTCCACCCATTCTATATTAACCAGCACCCTGTTAATTCTGCTACAAGATTGACCCCTGAACCAAGTGAACTTCCTATCAGTAAGGGGAAGATCCACCAACTGCATGTCTTGCACCCAATTCTTAAATTCTTCCGCTGAACCCGGCAAACTCTGCAACCCTTTTCGATCTTCAACTTGCAAAATCTCATTGAAGTCTCCCATCAAACAAAAAGGAACCTGACACAAACCTGCTATATAGCTCAACTCCTCCCACACCACTCGCTTTGCCTCCCTACCATGCGCCCCGTAAACCAAACAGTAAGCACACTGAAAGTTATTCTTAGTTAACACTCCCTCAATGCACAACCATCTCTCTCCTTTATAACAATTCCTTTTCTGAAACATATTATCATCCCACAACAACAGGAGCCCCCCGGCTGCCCCAACAAATTCCACAAACTCTCAATCTACAGTACTGTTACCCCAAATCCTACCAACATCATATTTCGAAATATCCTCCCTTTTTGTTTCAAGCAAGCCTAACATATTTAGATTATACTTTTTCTTCAACATTTTGACCATGCTCAACTTCTTGTCCCCCCTTAAACCCCTTATATTCCAACAGCTCACAATCATTTAATCAACGTATTGCTCACCTTATGTTTGTTCTTTGGACGACTCCTTCTTGCCTTTTCTTTTTGTTTTGCCAACTTTCGCTTTTTCTCTATTTTTTCATTCTGAGCTTTCAATATACTCATGATATCCACTTCCTCATCATACAGCACAGCGCCAGATTTTACCGCCAGTGCCCAGGTAACCTCATTTTCCTTGGCTTGTGCTTCCATGGACATGCGGTTATCCTCTCCCTCAGTGATTCCTCCGCTGCCTGTTCCAGATCCAGCCCCTTCCACACAGGTTTCATCATTCCTACCCAATCCTTGTACGTCCTCCTCTTCTCCTTGGGTCGGCCCCAAGGATGTCGCCAATCCTCCAAACCCATCCATGTGTATCTGTGTACCCTGGTCAGCCCTCCCTCCGTCAACAAACTGTTCTCGAGCCTCCCGCATCTGCAACATACCCTCATGAACGTCGCAAGTCTCATCTCTAACGTCCACACCCACAATCGGCACCTGTTCATACCCCTGGCAGCCAGTCGCGCCTCCATTCGGTACTGCCAACAACCGTCCCTGCTCAGTCGGACTGGCCCGTCCGGCGTCCCCCTCCGCGCTCACCAGGTCCATCTCCACACCATCGCCCCCAGGCGCAGCATGAGGAGCCCACGCAGCCCTCCTATCCTCCACCCCTTCGCTCCTCCCCTGAACGTACCCCTACCCACCAGTCACAGCATCCTCGAGGCCAGCCAGCGACCGTCTCTGTTCTGTCCTCCTGGCTTGTCCGGCGTCTCCCTCCCCACTGACGAAATTGGTCACATCGCACCCAGGCACACCAGCTGAACCCTTCAATCTTCCCCTACCCTCTGCCCGCTTCAGTAATCCACGGGTCATGGCAACCCGGTTCGCTTCTTTCCAGCCCACCAGAGGCCCACCCGGCTTCCCCCACCCTACATTCATATCCTCATACTCCCATGCCCCCATTCCCTGTTTAGCTAATATTGGGCTTAAGTTATCATGGCCCAACTCCCATCCCTCTAAGCAACGTCCAGACTTAGCCTTTATTGGCTTCCCCATGTGGAAAGGCCCAGTAAGTATACCTATAGAACCAATAACCCTCCCTATCCCAGTACTAAACTCCTGTGTAACCGTTTTGTCAGAATCCTCTTCCTCACTCCCACTAAATCTCTGCACAACCTCCTTCCCATTATTTCGGGTACTACTCTCCGACTTTGCTGCTTCTCCAATCTTTTTGAAAATTCAACGTTCATATCATTCAATAGAACCTCAGAATTGACTATGTTGCCCTTGTCCTGGTCCCTCCCCTGTTCATTTCCGGCGATCAGGTCCGCCGCCGGATCCCACGTTAGCTCCCCCTTCCTCCGGCTATGTTCACAAGACCCATCGACGGCTCCCCCTTTATAGACCTGCTTCTGCTCCACCGAATTCCCATTCTCACCCGCCTCCCATCCCGTCTCTTTCACAAAAACTGCAATCTGCTTCTCCCCAATAGCAATTCGTATCCACTCTCTAATCTCATCAAACTCACATGTGTCAACTTGAAACCTTCCCATCCGAATTAACTACTTTTTATTGGGTATTATTATCATTGATAGGATGTCTTCGCAAAATTTTCAGTTTTTATATGATCTGACGCTGCAAATTCTCAGAAGAAAATTAAAAAAAATGTATAATTCATAATATAAGAATGACAATTCTAATTTAAAATAAGAACTCTTATTAAAGCTTCCATCCATAAGAGAGTTTAATCATTCTTCATTTCTTCTAATCGTTTTGATATATACAACTTGTTAAACAAATTTTCTGAAACTCTAAGCAATTTTTGTTAACCAATTTTTGTTAAATACTGGTTAAAATTTGATTTTTGTTAAAATCGGTTTTTAAAAACCATATTCATATTATTAAAAATTAGTTAACAAAAATTAAATTTTAAAAACTGGGTTTTAATCGATTAACTAATATCAAAGTTAAATTTTATGCCATTCTTGTTTCAAATTGGTTAACTGATTTTTTTCTGTAAAAGTCAGTTTTTAATTTTTTTTTTTGAAAATCCAATTTTTCTATATAAAAAATTAAAAACTGGTTTTCTTTAGAAAAAATTGGCTGTTTTTTAAATTCGGCTTTTATTTTTATAACCAGTTAAAGATCGATTTTTAAATTTTCTAATCGGTTAATAACTAGTTTTAGCATATAAAATTAATTTAATTAATTAATTAAATTAAATTTTTGATTAACCAAAAAAGTTTAGCGTTTAGGTTAATCAAACCATGTTCAGCACTAATGAGAAAATTAATGTTCTTAACTAGAGGCATTTAAGCTTAATAGTGCAAAACAATTTATGACACTGCTGCAATAAATAAACGCCAAGGTAATTCACTGATATAGTAGCATATGACACATTCAAATCGAATTCAATAAACCCGAAAATTCAAATACATGTCTGTAACAGAATGTAGCAACATGAATCTTCTAAAAAAGAACCATGACCATAAAATTTCTAAAAAACAGAAACCAAACCAAAAGTCATGTGCTTAATGGCAACGCAGTAAAGGAGGTAGCACTTATGAGAGTAACATTAATGTAAACATATAAACAATGTCATTGATGCTAACATAATAATATTTACAATTATTTTAACTCAATTCCAAATTAACTACAATCAAATAATATCAGAAAACTTCTCCTTCTTCCAAATCTTCACTAAGAAAGTTGTTGTCTTCAAAATCCTCTTCCCTAAGGACCAAACCTGTAAGGTTCTTTAACAATGGATTTTCCTTTGTGCAATAATGTGTCGGTGAATGGCCACACAAGTTTTCCAAATCCTGAAAAGACTTGAAAGCATCATCAAAGAAAATTGTTCTCTCCATTTTTTGCATCATCTCCCTTTGTTTCTTCCTTTGCAAGCAAACTCTGTTCTGTTGTGCAGCTTCAATGGTTTTCTTCTTCTTCACTATCAATTTAGCTTCGGCAGTAGCAATCGACAAATCTGAACCAGAAAATTGTTTCCTTTTCTGCCCTGCATTCGATTTCAAAGGCTGTGAATTTGGCTTTGCCTCTTCTTTCTCTAACTTATTTTCTTTAGCTAGCCATCTTCCCTCCAAATCCTTCCACTTTGTCTCGAAAAGATCGCTTAACTTCGCGGCGGCTCGATGAACTTCATGCCCCGAGGGATACTGGGACATGACATTGCGAAACACCGTTCTGATATCAGCAGCAAATTGATCAGTTTTGTTGTACAAATTGTTCCGTAGCTTCCGCTGAACCCTCTCCAAATCCATCAAAGCCTTTCCTTTCTTGAAATACACTCCATCTGGATGAACCAATAACCTTCTCAGTGTTACTGAACACTGCGTATTCTTGAATCCATCCATACCCGAAGAACTTTGTTTCTTCTTCTCTTCACGTTTCTTTATGGCATCAGTAGTAGTTCCCTTCTTCATCCTAGAATTTTCTTCACTCTTTTCCACCGTAGCTCTCTTGTTGGCACGAGAATCAACAACTGTTATTGATAAGAAGTTACGGAGGATTATGGAGTTTAATAAATTTGAAGCATTAAAGTTCCAACGAAAGATATAGAAAGGAGATAAGAAAAAGAATGACATAAAAGAATAGATAAGGAGTTCTCTTACTATACCTCGAAGAGAAATTTGTTCTTAGTAACTTAGATCACTAGAAAAAATTTTTTACTAGAACTTCAAAGAATTTATTCTTCATAACCTAGATCATAGGAATGAAAATTAAAAGAGAGTAGAAAATGGGCTGAACTGCTCATTATGGCACATCAACGCACAACACTTACCTCAGTCACATACAATGCAATAAGGTTTCTTCAACGAAGAGCTAGTTACCAAACCCGGATTATGTAGTTCTTTACTTCTTTTTAGGTTTATTCGTCGGATGGAATGAATAATTAATTTTTAACTCTATTAGGTTTTTTTTTAAGACATTGAGGATTGGTCACAAAATATTTTACTCACACATTGTTGTAAAATTGAATCTGAATATGAGACATAATAATGAAGCAAATCAAGCAATATATGATGTTCAAGTTATTCTCTTACTTAACCGAAGGATGATATCTAATACAGTTAGAGATTAAATTTGATTTTTAATTGATTTTATTCAAAAATTGACATCATAGTTATTAAAATTGAACCGGTAATCGACTCGGTTAGGGGTGCACATGGGCCGGGTGAAGTCGGGTTTGATGTGACCCAGACCCGACCCGAAATATATACCGGGTCTATTTATTAAACCCGATGAAACCAACACACTTTCGGGCCACAATTATACCGGGTGAAAACCGGGTAAAAACCGGGCCATTAACATTACATTACGTTGATATACCTTCTTGTAAGCTAGCATGTAAAAATATCTAAATTTTCAAGACTCCAACCATTAATTGACATGGTAAAATTCACTTAGAAAAATATAATAAGAACCAACCCTTCTTCAAAATTAAAGCATAACCACAATCAATACTAATAATTGTCTAATAACACCAAATATTTAAATCAATACAAATAATACAATATTATGCATTAGTCTAAAATCTTATGCATTCTAAACATAAAATATTAACTTATAGTCTTATAATGACTAATAACACAAAATATTAAAGTTTACAATACTTAAATTCCACATAAGAATAGCCATGATCCATCACTAATAACACAAAATATTAATTGTGCATGATAACCGGGCCACCGGGCCGACTTCGGGTAACCCGAACTATGGCCCGGACCCGACCCGAAATAATTACTGGGTCTATTTTTGCGACCCTTACCCGACCATAAACCCGGTGAAATCACACCAAATTAGCCCCTAAAGTGTTCGGGGGCGGGCCGAGTCTTCGGGCCGGGCCGGGCCGGGCCGGGCCATGTGCACCCCTAGACTCGGTTATGCGACTAGATCACTGGTTCAACCGATGAATTACTAATTTATCCGATTGATCCTGTCATAATTAAATAAAAATATAAAATTATAAAAATAAAAAATTAAATGCATGTTTTCAAAAAATATATTAATGATTAATCAAATATCAATTTTTAAATATAATTTATGGTGTAAAAACAGATAATAAATTAGTCACTAGCACAAAATATTTTTTCAATTTAAATGAACGAAGAGAAAACAAAAGATAACATAATCAATATTAATATATTAATATGTTTGTATATTAGGTGTTACGGTGGGTAACCGGAGATTAATGGGCCGGATGGCGTTGGTTGGCCCAAACGTATGAAGGAGGTGACTTTCGAGTAGATCTGTTCCTCGGTGTTCCTCCGTCCGACTTGTACGTGTGAAAGAATGGGGGGTGGTACCTGCAAAGACACTCCGATGCCTAAGTTAGCAAGAGTGTGAGCAAGTTAGAGAATATTGGGGCCTTAGTGATACCTGAATGGTGTCAGTGTATTTATAGTGGTGAACCAATAACCACCGCTGAAGTAGTGCCACCTTTTTAGGTGGATAACCGTTCCCATATCTTAGGGAGGTTAAGATATGGCTCTATGAAGTGGTTAGAGAGTTTCTAGGGGCAGTTACTCATTCGAATGAGTGTTATCTGCCAGCTAACCCTCGTATCCGACTTCTTTGGAACAGGTCGTATTCAGTACCGACTTCTGGGATGAAGGCTGATACTGGATGGAGGGCCAACCCTTTGGGTGGGGCGTCTTTGCTTGGATCCTGGGCCCTATTTATTGGGCCAGGGTATGAACAGTGCCCCTACTCGAGCCCAATTCTTTTAAGAGTTGGGTTCGAGTATTCAACTCGGGGTCTTGGCCGACTTGCGAGAGGATCGACGTGATGATTGAGAACCGACGTGATTTTTCTTTGACCTTTCGGTTCTGACGGTTACGTCTAATCAAGCGTCGTGTCCGTTGGGTATGCGTAGGGATTTTAATGGCCTTGGTAACGGTGCACCTTTATTAAGAGTTGCCCCAGTTTTACCATTATGCCCCTAACGTCTTTATAAATACTTTCCCTCTCTTTCGTTGTTTCGTTTCTGCAATCTTTCAAATTTCCCTTGAATTTGTTCGTGCTGCGTTCTTGCGTTTCGAAGGCTTTTACTTCCTCCAGTCTTGATTTCAGACTTAAAGGTTAGCTTTTTCCCCTTCTGTAATATGCGTTCTATTTGCGTGCTTTTATCTTGTAGGTAGATTTGGTTTGTAGGCTTTAGTTCCGTACCCCTTCCCTTAGAGACCGTGTGTTGATTTTCCTTTTCTTTTGTAGGTTTCTTGTCACCCTTTTTTAAGAAAAGAAATGGCTTCCGTAGATGCTCTCTCCCAGTGGGTTGATGTTACGGTCCTAGGGGAGGAGCCCTCAGTTGATACTGAATTTATCACCCACCTACGTACTCACTATAGAATTTGTACTTCTGAAGAAGATGAGCCGAAGTACGAGTTGATAGTCCCGGGTCCAGAAGACCGGGTTTGTTTCGGGAGGGCCGACGAGACGGCCCCTCATTTCTTTTTTATGTATGAGAGTATGGTTACTCGTTTGGGCGTTTTTCTCCCCTTTTCAGAGTTTGAAATGTCTGTGTTGCGTCATTGCCGGGTTGCCCCCACCCAGCTTCACCCCAACTCTTGGGGTTTTTTGAGAATTTACCAATTTATCAGCCAGGCCTTAGAGTTCCCGACTTCTCTGAGGATTTTCTTCTATCTCTTCCATATGACCAAGCCCTTCAGTGGGTTAAATAATAAGCAACAGTGGGTGTCCTTTCGTGCCATTCAAGGTCGGAGGCTTTTTACCCTTTTTGACGAAACCTTTCATGATTTCAAAAACTATTTTTTCAAAGTTCAAGCAGTAGAGGGTCACCACCCCTTTTTCCTGGATGATGATTCTTCTCCCCGGTTTCCTTTATATTGGCTAGAGGCCTCTCCCTGCGAGAAATATGGTCTGGACGACCTGGATGAGGTGGAGGCGGCCATTGTGGGGTTCCTCCGAGAAGTGTGGGGGAGGGCCCCATATTTGGATACTAAAAAGTTTCTCCAGGGGTCGCCGACCTTTGTCCAGTCACAACTAGGTAGCTTTTTGCGTTTTTCATTTATTTCCGACTTGCAATTTCTTTTACCGACTTGTCTGATTTTTAGCTGCCAATTTGTTTTTGCAGAGATGGCAAAGAAAAATGCTCAAGAGTCTTTCCAGAGGGTTCAGGAAGCCAAGGCGAAGTCTCGCGCCAGATCTGGTGGTGCTAGGGTGGCTGTCTCTCCTTCTCCTCCTCCTCGGAATGTTGGGACTTCCTCCCAACCTATTGTGATTTCTTCCTCTGCCTCCTCTCTGCCACCCCCTTCCGCCCGACCTACTCCCGAACCAGAGCTAAAGAAGCGCAAGACCTTGGAGTCCGGCGCTTCTGGTGAGGCGGACGCTCTTGCGTTCGTCCGAAAGAACATCTATCCTCATGCTCGTATGAGTATGGATGATGTTTCTGTTCGGCACTACCTCACCACTGTGGTTGAGGAGAGTCTCAAGACGGCGGGGGTTTGTGGCAAACTCTTGGATATATTTGAGAAGACTCATATCAGCTCTTTAGGGACGACCTCGAGGGTCGAGGAGCTGGAGGGTAGGCTTCGCATATATCAGGAGCATGAGGGGGAGTTAGAGGGGAAAGTCGCCAAACTGAAGGAGGAGAGGGACAGCCTCCGAGAGAAGGGGCAGAAGTTGCAAGCCCAATGCAACATGGAGGTAGATTTGAGGAAGGCAGCGCAAGCCAGCTACAATAGTTTATTTGCTGATCTTGTGTCTGTAAAGAACGACTTGCTGAATGCTCGGAAGGCCTACACCGAGTTGGAGGACTCTATTGCGGATGGTGCTGATGAGGCCTGGAGGATTTTCAAGGAACAGGTCGGAGTTATTGCTCCTGACTTGGACCTTTCTCCTTTGGACCCTGATAAGATTGTTATTGATGGTGCCATCGTGGATCCTCCTGTCCCCATAGTGGAGTCTGAGTCTGATTTAAAGACTCGGGGGCAGAGGATCGTAGAGTCCCCTCCTCGCTCTAAGGACGCTCCGAGTTCCTCTACCATTCTTCCGACTTCCTCTTCGACTCCTGCTCCTGGCGTTCCCCCTGACTCTGCTGGTGGTGATCCTCTTAAAAAGTGATTTTGGCTATTGGGGCCCGGCCTGTGGGCCCCTCTTTTTACACTCTTTATATTTATTTGGTGTTTTGAACAATTTTTTGGCCTTTTAAGGCCGTAAACAAAACAATTTATGGTGCCCTTTTTTAATAAGGGTTTAATTTAGCGTTAAATAAATGCCCTTTCTGGATAAGGGTTTTGAGTTACCTTATGCGCGCATGCTTTTTCTGTTCGTGGTTCTTTTGATTCTTTTCTAGAAAAACCTTTTCTTTGGGGCTTGCCTGCTTTTCTGAATCTCCTTGATCTTCAAGGTAGCTTTGCAATTTTCCTTAGTTTTTCCTATCTCTTTTTGTTATTCCTAGTACTCAATTTCGTTTTATTGAGCCTTTCGTGACTTAGGCTACTTTTGCGATTCATTTTAATTTTACTCGGTTTCGCATTCTGACTCATGAGTCGGACTGCTTCTGAGTTTATCATGATCGACTTCTATGGCCTCTTTACGCCGACTTGTACCTCGTCGTTTTATCCTGACGACCATCTAGGTCGGTTCATGGGATTTTTACGTTTTGTCGAGCTTAAATCGGCGCGTTTCGTAGAAGGAGAATAAAAAAGGGAACTTTAAAAGAGATATTTTAAAATAAAAGAGATCTTTATTAGTTGAGGAGGTACCTTATTGCTACTAAGGGCTTTTGATAATTTATTTCCCTTAGCCCCTACTATGATGCCTCGTTAAAAACCCTTCTCCAGAAAAAACCCTTTGATTCTGGGAAAAAATCATGAAGCTGGGAAAAGAGTACATCAGGGAGTAGAGTTTTCTTTTAACTGTAGTACCTTTTCATATTACAAGCATGCCATGACCTTGGTAACTCGGTGCCGCCTAAGTCGGTCACCTTATAATAGCCCTTTCCTAAGACCTCCTTGACCTTGTATGGTCCTTTCCAATTAGCAGCGAGCTTTCCCTCCCCCGATTTGTTGACTCCAATGTCGTTTCTGATCAAGACTAAGTCGTCAGGGGTGAAATTCCTTCGAATGACTTTTTTGTTGTACCTTGTAGTCATCCTTTGTTTCAACGCTGCTTCTCTTATTTGAGCTTCTTCTCGGACTTCAGGGAGCAAGTCGAGCTCTTCTTTGTGCCCCTGTATATTCCTGATCTCGTCGTGGAAAATCACTCTTGGGCTTTGCTCATTGACCTCTATTGGGATCATGGCTTCTACGCCATAGACTAGCCGGAAGGGTGTTTCTCCAGTGGCGGATTGGGGGGTTGTTCTGTAAGCCCATAGTACTTGTTGGAGCTCTTCAGCCCAAGCTCCTTTCGCGTCTTGCAGCCTTTTCTTCAACCCTGCTAGTATGACTTTGTTGGCTGCTTCGGCTTGCCCATTGGCTTGTGGGTGTTCGACTGAGGTGAACTGGTGTTTGATGTTCATACTGGCTACTAGGCTTCTAAAGGTGGAGTCGGTGAACTGGGTTCCGTTATCTGTGGTAATGGAATAAGGTATCCCGTACCTTGTGATTATGTTTTTGTAGAGGAACCTCCGACTTCTTTGTGCAGTGATGGTGGCTAGTGGTTCTGCCTCTATCCACTTTGTGAAATAATCTATTCCCACTATTAGGTATTTAACTTGTCCTGGCGCCTGGGGAAAAGGACCTAACAAATCCATTCCCCATTTTGCAAAGGGCCATGGAGCAGTGATACTAATGAGTTCCTCTGGGGGAGCCACGTGGAAATTTGCATGCATCTGACATGGCTGGCACCTTTTCACAAATTCTGTGGCATCTTTCTGTAAGGTTGGCCAGTAGAATCCAGCTCGGATCACTTTCCTGGCTAATGACCTGGCTCCGAGATGGTTCCCGCAGATTCCACTATGTACCTCCTCCAACACCTCGGTGGCTTTTGAGGTCGGTACACACTTTAACAATGGTGTTGATATCCCCCTTCTATAGAGAACATTTTTCACCAAGGTATAGTGTTGTGCTTCCCTTCGGATTTTCTGGGCTTCTTTTTCCTCCTTAGGGAGGATGTCGAATTTTAGGTATTCGACTAAGGGGTTCATCCATCCGAGGTTTAATCCGACCACTTCAAAGACTTCTAGTGTGTCTTCCGTTTTTACCACTGAAGGTTCCTGGAGAGTCTCTTGAATCAGGCTTCTGTTATTTCCTCCCGGCTTGGAACTTGCTAGCTTGGATAGGGCGTCTGCTCTGCTGTTTAGATCCCGAGTTATGTGTTTCACCTCGGTTTCTGCAAAGCGCCCCAGGAGCTCCGAAGCTTTTTCCAAGTACCTTTTCATATTTGGGTCCTTTGCCTGATATTCCCCACTTATTTGGGAGGTTACCACTTGGGAGTCGCTGTATACCATCACCTTCATAGCACCGACCTCTTCAGCCAGCTTCAATCCTGCGATCAAGGCTTCGTATTCTGCCTGATTATTTGAAGCTGGGAATTCAAACTTGAGGGAAACCTCTATCTGGGTTCCCCTTTCATCTACCAACATTATGCCTGCGCCGCTTCCTGTTTTATTGGAGGATCCATCCACATAGAGTTCCCAGGTAGTCGGTTTGTCCTCTTGATCCCCTGCATATTCTGCAATGAAGTCGGCGAGGCACTGGGCTTTAATCGCCGTCCGAGTCTCGTACTTCAAGTCGAACTCGGAGAGCTCTATTGCCCATTGGACCATTCTTCCTGCAACATCCGTCTTTTGGAGGATTTGCTTCATGGGTTGGTTTGTGCGGACTCTTATTGTGTGAGCTTGAAAGTAAGGTCGTAGCCTTCGAGAGGCTATTACTAAGGAGTAAGCAAACTTTTCTAATTTGTGATACCTTAGCTCAGGGCCCTGTAGAACTTTACTGATGAAGTAGATTGGGTGCTGACTGACCTCGTCTTCTCTTATCAAGGCTGCTGAGACGGCCTTGTCTGCCACGGATAGGTATAGGACGAGGTCTTTTCCAGCTATAGGTCGGGTCAAGATAGGAGGTTGGCTTAAGAACTTTTTGAACTCCTGGAACGCCTCCTCGCATTCGAGAGTCCACTCAAACTGGTGCCCCTTTTTCAGTAGGGAGAACAGTAGAAGGGATCTTAATGCTGATCCTGCCAAAAATCTGGAGAGAGCTGCTAGTCGGCCGTTCAGCTGTTGGACCTCTCTCAAACAAGTCGGGCTTTTCATCTCTAGGATAGCTCTACACTTGTCGGGATTGGCTTCGATCCCTCTTTGTGTTAGCATGAATCCTAGAAATTTTCCTGCCTCCACTGCGAAGGCGCACTTTGCAGGATTTAGTCTCATCCCGTGCAACCTTATGGTGTCAAAGACTTGCGAGAGGTCGGATAGGAGGTCGACTTCCTCCTTGGTTTTTACCAACATATCGTCGACATATGCTTCCATTAAGCTCCCTAAGTGGGGGGCAAACACCTTATTCATCAGCCTCTGATATATGGCCCCTGCATTTTTCAACCCAAATGGCATGACCACGTAGCAATAGTTGGCTCTGGGCGTGATGAATGATGTTTTTTCCTGGTCTGGTTCATACATCGGGATTTGGTTATATCCTGAGTAGGCGTCCATGAATGATAGGTATTGATACCCCGAGCTAGAGTCCACTAGGGCGTCAATACTTGGTAGTGGATAAGGGTCCTTGGGACATGCCTTATTTAAGTCGGTGTAGTCGACGCACATTCTCCATTTACCATTTTGTTTTTTGACTAGCACTATATTGGCTAGCCATGTTGGATATTTGACTTCTCTGATGAAGCCGGCTTCTAGGAGCGCCTGCACTTGCTCCTCTACTACTAGGGCTCGCTCTGGGCCGAGCTTGCGTCTTCTTTGTTGCACAGGTCGGGACCCTGAGTAGACCGAGAGCTTGTGAGACATGAGCTCGGGATCTATCCCAGGCATGTCGGAGGCCTTCCAGGCGAAGAGATCTGAGTTATCTCTTAGGAGCTTAATCAACCCTTGTCTTAGGGTTTCCCCTAGGTTGGCTCCTATGTGAGTGTTTTTTCCTTCCTCTTCGCCGACCTGAATCTCCTCAGTTTTTCCCCCGGGCTGTGGTCGCAGTTCTTCTTTAACCCTTGCTCCCCCGAGTTCTATTGTGTGAACTTCTTTGCCTTTTCCTCTCAGGTTTAGGCTTTCGTTGTAGCACTTCCTTGCCAACTTCTGATCTCCCCTCACCGTTGCTATCCCCGACGAGGTCGGGAACTTCATGCAGAGGTGGGGTGTCGATACCACCGCTCCGAGTCGGTTAAGGGTAGCTCTGCCGATTAAAGCATTATAGGCCGATCCCACGTCGATGACTATGAAGTCTATACTCAGAGTCTTTGATTTTTCCCCCTTTCCGAAGGTGGTGTGGAGGGGCAAAAATCCTAGTGGCTTTATTGGCGTGTCACCTAATCCGTACAAGGTGTCGGGGTAGGCTCTTAACTCTTTCTCATCTAAACCTAGTTTGTCGAAAGCGGGCTTAAAGAGGATGTCTGCTGAGCTTCCTTGGTCTACTAGTGTTCTGTGTAGATGGGCATTTGCCAGGATCATGGTAATTACCACTGGGTCATCGTGCCCAGGGATTACTCCTAGCCCGTCTTCCTTTGTGAATGAAATGGTCGGAAGGTCGGAGGACCCCTCTTCGACCTGATAAACTCTCTTGAGATGTCTTTTACGAGAGGATTTTGTGAGTCCCCCTCCCGCAAACCCTCCTGAGATCATATGGATATGTCTCTCCGGAGTTTGTGGTGGTGGGTCTCTTCCATCCGTATCTTCTCGCTTTCTTTTTCCATGACTGTCCGACCTTTCTATGAGATATCTGTCAAGCCGACCTTCTCTGGCCAGCTTTTCTATCACATTTTTAAGGTCGTAACAGTCGTTTGTAGAGTGCCCATATATCTTGTGGTACTCACAGTAATCACCGCGGCTCCCCCCTTTTTTATTTTTAATGGATCTGGGGGAAGGCAGCCTTTCAGTATTGCAAATTTCTCTGTATACGTCCACTACAGGAACTTTCAATGGAGTATAAGAGTGATATTTCCTTGGCCTATCGAGGCCGAGCTCTTCCTTCTTCTTCGCTTCCCTCTCCCTCTCTTTCATTGAGGGAGGGTGCCCGAGTCGCAAACTCGGGTCTCTTAGCCTAGCGTTTTCTTCCATATTGATGTACTTTTCAGCTCTTTCCTGTACATCATTTAAAGAGGCGGGGTGTCTTTTTGATATGAATTGTGAGAAGGGACCTTCTCTAAGACCATTGACTAGCCCCATGATGACTGCTTCGGTGGGCAGGTCTTGAATCTCCAAACATGCTTTGTTGAATCTTTCCATATAGGCCCGTAAGGACTCCCCGACCTCCTGTTTTATTCCCAGGAGACTTGGTGCATGCTTTACTTTGTCCTCCTGGATGGAGAACCTCATCAAGAATTTTCTTGAGAGGTCTTCAAAACTGGTAATTGACCTCGGAGGGAGGCTGTCGAACCACTTCATCGCTGCTTTTGACAAGGTTGTCGGGAAAGCTTTGCATCGCGTAGCGTCAGAAGCGTCGGTCAGATACATCCGACTTTTAAAGTTGCTCAGATGATGCTTGGGATCGGTGGTTCCATCGTAGAGGTCCATATCGGGGCTTCTAAAGTTTCTCGGAACTTTTGCCCTCATTATGTCCTCGCTAAACGGATCTTTCTCTCCTAAGGGAGAATGTTCTTTATCGTCGTGGGAATTCCGACCTTTGAGGGAGGATTCTAACTTTAAGAGTTTTCTTTCTAACTCTTTTCGTCGCTCCATCTCCTCTTTTAGGTTCTTTTCAGCTTCCCTTTGTCGTTCCCGCTCCTGTTCTAGCTGCTCGAGGCGGCTATGGATTAATCCCATAAGCTCACTAGCGTGGGAGGGTCCTTCTTTTTCTGATTCGCGCCCCTCCGAGGAGTTCACCTTCGGATTTTTGATTCCGGAGGTGCCTTCCCTATGTTGATCATTGGCTTCCTGGTGGAGGGTCTGATCTGCCTCATTGTTTCCAGTGTTCAAATTCTCTTGTTCGGAATCTGTCTCCACATGACCCTCTTCAGGGGATCTTTCCGCCATCACTGGTTGATCTCTCGGGTCCCCGGCAACGGCGCCAATGTTACGGTGGGTAACCGGAGATTAATGGGTCGGATGGCGTTGGTTGGCCCAAACGTATGAAGGAGGTGGCTTTCGAGTAGATCTGTTCCTCGGTGTTCCTCCGTCCGACTTGTACGTGTGAAAGAATGGGGGGTGGTACCTGCAAAGACACTCCGATGCCTAAGTTAGCAAGAGTGTGAGCAAATTAGAGAATATTGGGGCCTTAGTGATACCTGAATGGTGTCAGTGTATTTATAGTGGTGAACCAATAACCACCGCTGAAGTAGTGCCACCTTTTTAGGTGGATAACCGTTCCCATATCTTAGGGAGGTTAAGATATGGCTCTATGAAGTGGTTAGAGAGTTTCTAGGGGCAGTTACTCATTCGAATGAGTGTTATCTGCCAGCTAACCCTCGTATCCGACTTCTTTGGAACAGGTTGTATTCAGTACCGACTTCTGGGATGAAGGCTGATACTGGATGGAGGGCCAACCCTTTGGGTGGGGCGTCTTTGCTTGGATCCTGGGCCCTATTTATTGGGCCAGGGTATGAACATTAGGTATTGTTACTTGTTTGATATCTATGTCAATTCATATTTAAAAGGATAAAAAAAACTCATTTATAATTTATTATATATTTAATTTTATTCAATTTAAATATATAATTTTGCCATAATTCAATCAATTTAAATCGGATGATTCGATTTCTTTATTCCAAATTAAATTGTGTCACATTTAAGATTAATACTCCAACTGTTGATAATCTAAAAGAACATTGTTGTCAACCCAATATTAAAAATAAAGTGTAACTATTTAGTAAAATATAATTTTATTTGTTAAAGAGAAAACAACGAACCAAATATAATTGAACTGTGATTTTAGTATTTGATAAAATTTGATTTTCCTTGTTTCACAAAAAATGTGTCACATGTCCATTACTGAATTTTAAAACTTTATAAAAAGGTATTTTTGTTTCATTTCAGTAGAATTATACACTTTATTAGTAATAGTGTATTACGTACCACCATTTTATTTATAAATATATAAAATTATAATATATGTAAAATTAGTCAAGATGATAACCAATTATTTTAAACAAAAAAATTTAGGTTCAAATCTTATAAATAACAAAAGATATCTCAATATACATAATAAAGAATATTTTAAAAATAAAATTTGTAGACCAAACTCTTTCCAAGTTCTCATTATATATATTATAAATAGATATACAATAGATTATATACAGTAGATAATATATAATAAATAATAAAATATTTATATTTTAAAGTAATTGTATATTTATTATTATTATTAAATCTATTTCTTCTACTATATAAAAGGATATATGAATACTTTAATAGTTTGATGTTCAAATTTTTTTCTTTCAAAAATATTATTTATTGTATAATTATAAAATTTAAAAATAAAATACTTTATTACTTACCAATTTAGCTAATTTTAAATTTGTTATTGTTACCATATTTACATATAAAAATTTGGATTAATAGGCAAAATGTCTATTCATACAACAGTATATAAATATAATATGAGAAAAATTAAGCGACTAATACTTTTTATAAATATTAGTTAATATTTTGAGTTAATATTTTATTTTTATATTATTAGAATTTAAAATTTAATCAATTATGTTATGTATACAATAAAATTAATTACTAAATTCAATTACTAATATAAAATACAAAATATACAATAAAAATAAATTAAATCACGGTGAAAACTCATGCAGTCGACTTCACGTGAAGTTGATATTTGAGAGTCGTTAGATAATTTGACTGACTTGACTAAATTTTTATCTAACAATTCTCAAATATCAACTTTACGTGAAGTCAACTTCACCTAAGTTTTCACCTTAAATCACACATATATTTATACATAAATACATTAATAATTGCTTTTAATAGTTGATTTTAATGTATAAATAGTATTTTTAAAATTTAATATTTAAAATTTAGAGTTGGGCAAGAATAGACAAAAATTTTTGGCTAATTTTTTTTAATATGGAAAAAATATTGGTGTTTTTGTTGAAAATGGGAGTATTTGGTGTAATTACAGATGGGTGGATTTTTTGGGTGGGAAGCCAACACGTGGGGGGCGTGGTGGACACGTGGCAGCATTCTGGCCAACACGTGGGGGGCGTGTTGGACACGTGGCAACCTCTTAGCCAACACGTGGGGGGCGTGTTGAATGATTTTCATACTACTGTAATACACTTCAAATATCAATATTCAACCAAAACACCATCTCTCTTTCCATATTAAAAATAATTTCTGAAAATTTTTTTGTTAGTTATATAAATATTTTACGGTTTACCAATTAAATATTTTCCTTTGTAAATATGATATATTATTTTCCTTTTCTATTTATCATTAATTCAATGAAAAAAAAAAAATGATGTTGCTTGTGTTTTGTGTGATTCTGACACTTGACCAATGGAGAAAATAACGCTTACGTTTGTGCTTTAGATCTCAGAAGAGAGACGCTACGCTCCCACCACCAGCAACCCTCTCTCACCCCCTTCTCACAAACGCAAACAGAAAGAGAGAAGACGAAGAAGAAAAAAGAACGCACGCACTCCTTTACATTCCTTTGGCCGATACGACGTCGTCTCATACCTTTGGCCAACCCTTAATCCAGGTCCCTTCTTCTTTGCCTTATTTCATTTCTTTATTATTTTTTTTCTTTCTTCTACTATCTAATTTCCAATTTATTGAAACGTTTTCTTTCGAATCAGATTGTTATTCATATTAATTTTGAGAATACAATCATTTAAACAACGAATCTTCAAAATACAACGCGAGTGTTTGAGAATTCCAGGTTCTTAATTGTATGAATATTTTATTTATTTGTTTATTTACTTATTTATTTATTGCGGGAGCAGGATAATAAGGTATAGAAATGGTTTCCAAGGCTTGGGTGCGGTGATTGTTGCTGTTACAGTGGGGAGCAATAACGGAGTGGATCGCAGAGTGGATCGGAGAATGGACAGAAGTAAGAGCCGTACCGATCTACTCGCAGCCGGAAAGAAGAGGGTACGGATTTTTATTTCTAAATTTATTTTGTATATATGCATCATCAAGAATCTCAATTTTTGCTCGGATAAGTTTATATGCTTGTTTAGTTTTGAATAAGATTGAGCTGCATTGTTTGCTTTTATTGTTATTGGCCACTTAGGTTGTTCAAATTGGTGTTGGATGATTGCATAGTTGGAATTATAATAGTAGAAAATCATTTTACATTGTGATCCTGCAAAGTAAGAGGGTTTGCTTCGAAGAGTAATGTGCAGAATTGATAAACGTGGATGAAAAAACCAATAGTTTAAGATTTCATAATATACGAGCTCTTTGCATAATGTATCATGGATATGCAGGAATTTAAGTGCCTTGATTTTCTCATTGGCAGTTACCACCTGCACCTTACTCTGTAAAGTTCACCATTCCCTTTAGATGCCTACAATCAACATAAGAAAAGTGAATAATAGTACATGACCTTGTGGCATTAATGAATGGAGTTGAGTGGTTGCAGTTTCTTAATTTTATTATTGTGTTTTTATTTCCAGCTTCAACAATTCCGTCAGAAGAAGGACGGTAAAGGTGGTAGTAGCCGTGGGAAATCAAAAAAATCTGATAAAAATCTAATACCTGAGGACGACACTGATGGACAAAGTAGTCCTTCTATGTCAACAACATCATCTCAGGTTACAGATGGAAATGTTGAAACTGACAATGAGTCTAATGCCGTTAGCGCGGAATTATTAGAGTCCCAGTCTTCACCAAACTCATTAACTCTTGACAATCTTGATCCATCTGCTGATTCATCACCACTGGCTATTATAAATACTATAGATGAGGAAACAGAATTGGATTCTGGTAGAAAGTCATCCCTTGCAGTTCAGGAGGGCCATGAGGTTGATTCTGAGCTGTCTTCCCAAGATCAAGGGAAACGTGCTGAGTATGTTGGTGCTGATGTGGCTGAGGATGTTTCTTTGCGAACTTCAGACGACCAGAAAGATCTGGAATCGGATAGAAGGCCAGGTGCCGAGGCTCAGGAGGTCGGTAAGGAAGATTCTGAGTTGTCTTTCCACGATCAAGGGAAAAATGCTCAGAATGTTGGTGCTGCTGTGGCTGATGATATATCTTTGAAAACTACAGATAGCCTGGGTCCTGAAGGTGGACCAACTTATGATCATGAGTCTGCACCTGCCATTGTTGCAACTGCAGTCGGCGAGCCTGTTCCAGTCACAGCAGAGGGTGATAGCAGGGAAGTATCCTTGCTTTTATCTGAAGATACGACCATTACATCCTTGATGCAAACAAGGGAAGATAAGGTAACCAACTTAGGTTTGTGCTCCTTCTCTTTCTCTCTCTTGTGGGCTTTCACTCTCCCTTTTAATACAATGTTATACGTTTACTTTTAGGCATTAAGCTATTAGTTGCGCAGGCTGGAATATTGATTTGTGTATTTGTTTTATAATTTATATTCTCATTTGTTGCTGGGTAGGGGCAATGCAGGATGCTGATGGTTTGGATACAAAGAAATCTGGTCAAAGCACTGATGTGGAGGAGGCATTTCATAAAACAGAACAACTGGGCAAGTCAGTTGAAGTTGTTTCCTCTCCTAAAGACATTATGCCAGATAAGCATTTGACTTCTAATCAAGGGCAGGGAGATGATATTGCAACTGGTGGTCCTTCTGTGAAGAATCCGGAGGGAGAAATATTATCAGGTTCATCCCATGAAGAAATGCATCTTCAGCCTATTCAAGAACAGATTGTTGAACAGGTTCATAGTGGACATGGCAGAGGACTTCAGGAGGAGCCTTATCAGCAAAGCACTCCTGTTGGATCTATAGCTCTGGATCCAAATTATGAGTTGTCAATGGGAGATGACGCGGTTAATTTGGCCAGGCCAGTGGATGCCTCTCATAGTTTTGATGCAAAAACAGTTGATTTCATGAAGCTGGCTGGAATTATAAAAGATCTTAATGAAGATGTGCTGGCTGAAATTATAAGGGGGCTTAATGAAGACGAGTTTTACTTTTTGCTCAAGTCAAGAAGGGAAGTTTCCGATGCAGATCCTCTAGCCACTAGTTCAACTCTACCTGATGGTGACTTTTCAGAAGCATTTCAGAGACTTAAAGAAGAATTGTTCCTTTCAACTTTAATGAAAAGTATATCTGACATGCAGTTAAGTGAACACTTGGAGCTACAGCTGCAGGCTGACAATGAACATCCCCAGTTCGTTGATGAAGTATCTGAGCTCCGAGCTTCTCATCTCGAAGTTAATGAGAAGAATCAACTCCTTATTGAAGAGCTTTCTAATTGCCGTGCTGAACTGCAAGATGTTTCCCAAAAGTGTGTTGAACTGCAAAACCAATTTAATGCTGCCAAGGGTGTGGTTGATACTCTTTCTGCCAGAGTAGTTGAGCTGCAGATTAGTTGTGAAGTCTCCCAAGAAGATTCATTGAATCTGTCAGCAGATTTGTCCGACTGTAGAAGCTTGATCTCATGCTTACAATCTGAAAAGAAGGGTATGAATGAAAATCTTGAGTTGGTGTCTTCTGAGAAAGTCAGACTTGCAAATGAGAAGGAGGTTCATCTAGGTGAAAGTAAGAGGCTGTCAACTGAATTATCTGACTTAAAGAGTTCCATGGAAGTTATAGAAGTTGGAAACGAAGTTTTTGATGATTCTCTTGGTTTTGTTTCGTTGAAGACTTGCTTGAATGAGATGGAGAAAATTTTGGCGAAGCTTGAACAGGCAACTAATGAGTTCCATTTTCAATCAGTCGGCAGGTCTGGTGAACAAGTTTCTCCAGCTGCAGTATCAAAAACACATGAAGATGAACATGAGGTGGAGGTAAGGGATTCAAATGAAGTTCATTCGTCATCAGAATCATTTATTATGTTTGCCAAAGAGGAAACTGGAAACATGAGAAAATTGCTTTCAGAGTGGAAGGGGCATGTTCAGAGTGCAGATGCGTTGTTCAAGGGGGAGCGTGATGGTAGGAAAATTGGTGATGCAAAGAACCGTGATCTCAAAGATCAGTTCGAAGAATTGAAACAACATTGTTCAAATTTGGAAGCATCCAATGTTGAACTTACAGTTCAATGTGAAGCTGCAAAACAACTTCTGGCTGACTTTCAAGAAAAGAAATGTCATCTTGAGGAACTCTGCGAAGCTTTAAAACAAGAAGATATCCAACTCAAAGCCAAAAATAACGAACTTTATGAAAAACTTGGGCAGTTTCAGTCAAAAGTTAGTGAATTGTATACTGAAATCTGCGATGTGAAACAAAGTTCAAATGAGATGTCTTCTATTATTGGTGATCAACTGGAAAATTTGCAGAAGGAGTTGACTCAAAGAACTATGGTGCTCGAGCAAGGCTGGAATACTATTATGGCTGATATATTTAAATTAGTTAGCAAGCTGAATGAATCAGTTGGGGAAACATCCTCAGCCGTCTCGTTTGATGCTCATGATAACTTGGATATCAATAATCTGTTAGCAGTTTCTGTTAATGCAGCCACTAAAATGATTTTTGATCTTCGGAAGAAACTTGAAGCTACTTGTTCGGAACATGAAACAATCTGCTCATCATTTAAAGAGGTGAATATGAAATGTGAGGATCTGCTTGGACGGAATGAATTGGCTGTTGGTGTATTGCACAAGATATACAATGACCTGCGGAAACTTCTGCTCAGTCATAGTGGATCTATGGGTGAAGAGAAGATAGATGTACAAAGCGAAGCACTGCCTGATCTCCTTAACTATGATAGCTATCAGAATATCATGAGATGTCTTGTGGATTTATTGACTGAAAAGCGGGAGCTTGAGTCTGTTAACAATGAGATGAAGTCAGAAATGGAGGAACTGAAGATCAAGTGTCTTGATCTAGACTCTGTTAGCAAGTTAATTGAAGATCTTGCCGGCGCTCTGAATATAGAGCATTCGCAGATTGAAAGAAATAAAACTCCTCTTTCATGCTTGGATTCATTAGTGTCTAGCCTTCTACAGAAAACCAGAGATGCTGAAATCCAGTTACACATGACTAAAGAAGGCTATGGATATAGCGAGACTGAATTGGCTGAATTGGAGGACAAAATGCATTATCTAGACACACTGCGTCTTGAGAAAGAAAATGAAATCCTTGTTCTTAAGGAAATCTTACACCAAGCTGAGGAAGCTCTTACTGCTGCTCGTTCTGAATTGCATGAGAAAACAAATGAACTTGAATATTCAGAGCAAAAGGTGTCCTCCGTGCGGGAGAAACTTAGCATTGCAGTTGCCAAGGGAAAAGGCTTGGTTGTCCAGCGGGATGGCCTCAAGCAGTCTCTGGCTGAGACATCTAGTGAACTGGAGAGATGCATGCAGGAGTTGCAATTGAAAGATGCTAGACTTCATGAGGTTGAAACAAAGCTTAAGACCTACGCAGAGGCTGGTGAGCGCATGGAAGCTATGGAATCCGAGCTTTCATATATTCGTAATTCATCTAATTCCTTGAGAGAGTCATTTCTTCTTAAAGATTCAATGCTTCAGAGGATAGAAGAGGTTTTGGAAGAACTAGATCTCCCAGAGCAGTTTCATTCAGGAGATATAATTGAAAAGATTGATTGGTTGGCTAGGTCAGTTGCTAGTAACTCATTGCCTATGAATGATTGGGAGCAGAAGGAATCTGCAGGAGGAGTTTCATACGCTGATGCTGGTTATGTTGCCAGAGAGTCCTTGGAAGATGATAGTCAGCTGCCACCAGATTCAGGGGATGATTCCCGGAAAGATGATAGTCAGCTGCAATCAGATCCAGGGGATGTACGGCAGCAACAAGAAGAGCTACAAGCCAGTCTTGTCCCACTAGATGGAGATGATCTGAGAAAGAAATTTGAGGAGTTACACAAGAAGTATTTTGGTCTGGCTGAGCAAAATGAAATGCTGGAGCAGTCATTGATGGAAAGAAACAGCATAGTTCAGAGATGGGAAGAGCTTGTAGACAGGATTGATATGCCTTCACATTTACGGTCTGTGGAAATGGAGGATAGAATTGAATGGGTAGGACGAGCACTTGCTGAGGCTAATCATCATGTTGATTCTCTGCAGCTTAAGATTGAAAAATACGAAAGCTATTGTGGATTGCTAAATTCTGATCTTGAAGGGTCTCAAAGGACAGTCTCTGCTCTTCAGACAGACCTTAGATCTCTTACAACTGAGAGAGAGCACCTTTCTGAAAAACTGGAAGTACTGATGTTTGAATGTGAGAAACTATCTATGGAGGTTGGGCAAGCTGAATATCAGAATGAAGTGATGCATAATGAAATATCTAGTTTGAAGGATATACTGGAAAAGAAAGAACTTGAGAATGAAAAGTTGCATACTGAACTAGCTAGTTTGAAGGATATATTGGAAAAGAAAGATTCAATTGAAGAACAAGTATTTGCCATTGATAGCAAGCTCAGAAAACTGCATGACTTACTTGGTGATGCGTTGCCAGAATCTGAAATGGAAAATCTGGTTTCTGTAACTGCAAATATTGATTCCTTGGAAGAACTGCTGAGAAAGCTTATAGAAAATCAAGCTAGTCTTCAATCAAAGAAGGATGCAATTGAAGAACAAATTTTCACCATTGATAGTAAGCTCCAAAAACTGCATGACTTAGTTTGTGACGTCTTGCCAGAATCTGAAACACAAAATCTGGTTTCTGGAAGTGCAAATATTGATTCCTTGGAAGAATTGCTGAGAAGGCTTGTAGAAAATCAAGCAAGTCTTAAATCAAAGAAAGATGCAATTGAAGAACAAATTTTCACCATTGATGGGAAGCTCAGAAAACTGCATGACTTAGTTGGTGATGTGCTGCCAGAATCCGAAACTGAAAATCTTGTTTCCGGAAGTTTAAGTATTGATTCCTTGGAAGCACTGCTGAGAAAGCTTATAGAAAATCAAGTTGGTCTTCAATCAAAGAAGGATGCAATTGAAGAACAAATTTTCATCATTGATGGGAAGCTCAGGAAACTGCATGACTTAGTTGGTGATGCGCTGCCAGAATCCGAAACTGAAAATCTTGTTTCCGGAAGTTTAAATATTGATTCCTTGGAAGAACTGCTGAGAAGGCTTATAGAAAATCAAGCTAGTCTTCAATCAAAGAAGGATGCAATTGAAGAACAAATTTTCATCATTGATGGGAAGCTCAGGAGACTGCATGACTTAGTTGGTGATGCGCTGCCAGAATCCGAAACTGAAAATCTTGTTTCTGGAAGTGCAAATATTGATTCCTTGGAAGAACTGCTGAGAAAGCTTATAGAAAATCAAGCAAGTATTCAATCAGAGAAAGGTGCAATTGAAGAACAAATTTTCACCACTGATGGCAAGCTCAGGAAACTGTATGACTTAATTCGTGATGTCTTGCCAGAATCTGAAACACAAAATCTGGTTTCTGGAAGTTCAAATATTGATTCCTTGGAAGAATTGCTGAGAAAGCTTGTAGAAAATCAAGCAAGCCTTCAATCAAAGAAAGATGCAATTGAAGAACAAATTTTCACCGTTGATGGGAAGCTAAAAAAACTGCATGACTTAGTTGGTGATGTGCTGCCACAATCTGAAACTGAAAATCTGGTTTCTGGAAGTGCAAATATTGATTCCTTGGAAGAACTGCTGAGAAAGCTTATAGAAAATCAAGCAAGTTTTCGATCAAAGAAAGATGCAATTGAAGAACAAATTTTCACCATTGATGGTAAGCTCCAAAAACTGCATGACTTAGTTCGTGATGTCTTGCCAGAATCTGAAACACAAAATCTGGTTTCTGGAAGTGCAAATATTGATTCCTTGGAAGAATTGCTGAGAAAGCTTGTAGAAAATCAAGCAAGCCTTCAATCAAAGAAAGATGCAATTGAAGAACAAATTTTCACCATTGATGGGAAGCTAAAAAAACTGCATGACTTAGTTGGTGATGTGCTGCCAGAATCTGAAACTGGAAATCTGGTTTCTGGAAGTGCAAATATTGATTCCTTGGAAGAACTGCTGAGAAAGCTTATAGAAAATCAAGCAAGTTTTCGATCAAAGAAAGATGCAATTGAAGAACAAATTTTCACCATTGATGGTAAGCTCCAAAAACTGCATGACTTAGTTCGTGATGTCTTGCCAGAATCTGAAACACAAAATCTGGTTTCTGGAAGTGCAAATATTGATTCCTTGGAAGAATTGCTGAGAAAGCTTGTAGAAAATCAAGCAAGCCTTCAATCAAAGAAAGATGCAATTGAAGAACAAATTTTCACCATTGATAGGAAGCTCAAAAAACTGCATGACTTAGTTGGTGATGTGCTGCCAGAATCTGAAACTGAAAATCTGGTTTCTGGAAGTGCAAATATTGATTCCTTGGAAGAACTGCTGAGAAAGCTTATAGAAAATCAAGCTAGTCTTCAAACAAAGAAGGATGCAACTGAAGAACAAATTTTCATCATTGATGGGAAGCTCAGAAAACTGCATGAATTAGTAGGTGATGCGCTGCCAGAATCCGAAACTGAAAATCTTGTTTCCAGAAGTGCAAATATTGATTCCTTGGAAGAACTGCTGAGAAAGCTTATAGAAAATCAAGCAAGTATTCAATCAGAGAAAGGTGCAATTGAAGAACAAATTTTCACCACTGATGGCAAGCTCAGGAAACTGCATGACTTAGTTTTTGACGTCTTGCCAGAATATGAAACAGAAAATCTGGTTTCCGGAAGTGCAAATATTGATACCTTGGAAGAATTGCTGAGGAAGCTTGTAGAAAATCAAGCCAGCCTTCAATCAAAGAAAGATACAATTGAAGAACAAATTTTCACCATTGATGTCAAACTCAGGAAACTGCATGATTTAGTTGGTGATGTATTGCCAGAATCTGAAACAGAAAATCTGGTTTCGGGAAGTGCAAATATTGATTCCTTGGAAGAACTGCTGAGAAAGCTTATAGAAAATCAAGCAAGTCTTCAATCAAACAAACTGATGCATGTGGTTGAACTTGCTAGTGACAGTTCACAACAAGATGGTGCCACTATTCTGGAGGCAAGAAGTACAGATATGCATGATAAGGAGGAGGCAGATATTGATAGATATAAGAAAGATCTGGAGGAGGCTTTGAGTGAATTGGCGCATGCAAAGGAGGAGAGAGAGAAAACTTTGGAAAAGCAAATGTCTTTATCCACTGAAGTTGAAGCTTTGAGCAAGAGAATTGAGGAGTTGCAATTGCTTCTTAATCAGGAGGAGCAGAAGTCAGCATCTGTTAGAGAAAAATTAAACGTTGCTGTCAGGAAAGGGAAGTCTTTGGTCCAACACCGAGACAGTCTTAAACAAACAATTGAAGAGATGACTACTGAGATTACGCAGTTGAAATCTGAGATCAGTAATAGGGAAGATACTCTGGCTGAGCATGCTCAGAAGTTAAGTCATTTGTCAACTTACCCAAATAGATTGGAAGCTCTTGAATCTGAGATGATACATCTGAAGAACCACTTGGCAGAATCTGAGCACCACTTGCAGGAGAAAGAATATTCTTTGAACCTGATTTTGAACAAGTTAGGTGAGATTGAGATTGGTGGTGAGGGTTATATAAGTGATCCAATCAAGAAGTTGGAATGCATTGAGAAACTTTGCTCTGATCTGCATGGTACTGTTGCCTCTTTAGAACAAGAATCCAGGAAATCTAAAAGAGCAGCAGAGCTCCTGTTGGCAGAGTTGAATGAGGTTCAGGAAAGAAATGATGCTTTTCAGGAGGAGCTCGCAAAGGCAGATGCTGAGCTTGTGGATCTCAGGAAAGAGAGGGATTCATTTGAGGCTGCCAAACTGGAAGCTCTTTCACATCTTCAAAAGTTGTCAGCCTTGCATGAGGAGGGAAAAAAGAACCATTCTTCCGAGATGACGGCATTAAAATCTAGCATGAATGAACTCTGCACAGGATTTGGTGAGATACAGCATTTACTGGTTAGTGCGTTCTCCATGGATTTGGAATCTTTTCAAAATCTGGAGGCTGGTCTCAAGTCATGCATAAAAGGAAGCAATGCTACAAATATGTTGGATTCATCTGTTGCCAAAACACATAATGGCATGTCACCTTGTTCATCTATTACTAAGGTATTATTATCATATGGGTACTCAAACCAGTCATTAGAAAATATTTTTTTAGCACTTAGTTTTGATTACATTTGGTTTTCTAAAGCAACTTCTTTAAATGCTAAAGCAATTAGAAATTTAAATTAGAAAGCAGTTATTGGATGGGTGAAGCTGTGTAGATTTGATTTCTTGTACTTTTTTTTGTATGTTTTGTTTTGTTTTTTTTCCCCCTCTCCCTGCTTGCCATTCCATCTAATGCTATTTGAATGGGCTGTTAGGTTCATTTCCATACTTTGATATATGTGTTACCATTCAGATGCAATGTTTTTTTTTCCTTTTCTTTTTTTCTCTCTCCCCAACTGCATGCTTTTGTCCATAAGCATGTAATGCTATGGATGTGTTCCTAGCCTCTGTTGTTCTGTGAATGGTTATTTGAAAGAGCTTCTTGGTCTGATATACGACGCATAGGGATATTACAACTTGGCTGCATGTTTGAGATTTCTATTCTCTCTGTTTTTGTTATCTCAAACCATTTTAATGCTTATCATTTAATTGATTTAGATTTTTTCTGAGTTGTGACTTCTCAAACTAGAATAAACTCAGCACTGGTGACATTTTTCAGAGCCAGAAAGATTATTTTGTTCTATCCCAGAAAAGGATAGAAGTTTGTATTCAGTAGACACTGGCTTGCTGCATACATTTTATTGTTAACTTGTAGGCATTACTTTGAATAACTTCTTTATTGCATGTGGTTTTGTTAACCTATTTCCTCAAGATTTCAGAAATTTCTATAACCAGTTAGAAATTCAGGTACAAAAATATTTCCCCTTTGAGATCTCAGTCCGTGATGGAGGTAGAGATTTTTATCTTTATTATAATTGTAAATAGAATAGAAATGGATTGATGCAGTTGCAACTTGAAACTCAGTTCTCTTCTCTCTTTATGACTCATTTATATTCCTTGCATATTTCTGGTTTATCTCTTAGTTAATTTTTCTGATAAGGCTTACTTGCAATTCTTGTTATTATTTTGTTGAATTTGTTCTTCCTAATATTATGACATTTCTCTCCAGCAGAGCTCCTTGTCTTCAGATTCTCGATCTGATTTTGACACAGTTGGAAATTTCCATCTTCTTCGGAGTCAACTGCAAGAGGTATTGGTAGAGATTGGTTCTCTTAAGGAAAGAATAACTATGCACTCAAGTTTGATGCTGGAGCAAGACAAAAATCTGTCTGAACTAATGGCGAGTATTGAAAAAGAAATGACTATCCAAAGAGAGTCATGTGAAGCCATGAAGCAAAAAGTTACTAATCAAGATGGGGAACTAGTTGCATTACGCGGGAGCATTGACTACCTTTGTGAAGCATGTATCAGCTCAGTCAATGAAATTGAAAATGGAAAAGCTGAACTGGTTGGAAATAAGGTTGAATCAGATCCAGGGATTAACTTGATGCTGACATCATTTGGCGATGGAACATCTGAAGAACGCATCAGAACCCTCGTAGATAGATTGCTGATGGCTGCAAAAAGTGTTGCTACTATAAGAACTGGTTTTGCAGATGCTAATCATAATGAAATGAAGGCTACTATAACAAATTTACAGCTAGAGCTTCAGGAGAAGGATGTCCAAAGAGAGAGGATTTGCTCAGAGCTGGTAAAGCAGATCAAGGATGCTGAAGCTTCTGCAAACAGTTACTCTCAAGATCTTCAATCTCTTAAGATTCAAGAGCACAATCTTAAGAAACAGGTGGAAGTAATTGAGGCAGAAAGGAAGATACTGGAAGAGAGAGTAAATGAGCTGCAGGAAAAGCAACGAATTGCAGCTGAATTGGAGGAGAAAACCAAATCTCAGACTGATTTGCTGGCCGCCAAAGACCAAGGTGAGCTTTATGTGGTTTCTTGTTTTTTTTTTTTTTTGTTTTTTTTTATTAAACATGTATTTTATTTATTTTATTTATTTTTGGTTATGAATGAGAACTTGCCGACCCCACCTAGTGGGACAAGGCTTCGTTATTGTTGTTGTATGAATGAGAACTTAATATCTTGGACCTGATGGTTTGTTGTAGAAATCGAATCACTCATGCATGCACTTGATGAGGAAGAGATGCAAATGGAAGAGCTGACAAATAAGATTGTGGAACTTGAGAAGGTTGTTCAGCAGAAGACTCAGGAGATTGAAAGTCTTGACTCCTCTCGTGGTAAGGTTATGAAAAAGCTTGCTGTAACTGTAGGTAAGTTTGATGAGCTTCACCACCTGTCTGCAAGTCTCCTTTCGGAGGTTGAAAGGCTTCAGTCCCAATTGCAAGAAAGAGACAGTGAAATTTCTTTCTTAAGACAAGAGGTTACAAGATGCACGAATGATGTTCTTCTTGCAACACAAATGAGTAACAAGGCAGGTTCAGACGAGATCTTTGAGCTTTTGATGTGGGTTGACACAATGATATCTCAAGAGGGGATGGATGATATACTTCCCGACCTCAAAAGCAATAGTCAAGTTCATGAATACAAAGAAATACTTCAGAAGAAACTGATGTCTGTATTATCGGAATTGGAGAATCTAAAGGCTGTTGCTGAAAATAAGGATGCAATGTTGCAAGAAGAAAAGAGTAAGGTAGAAAAGTTGAACCACAAAGCAGAAACTCTTGAGAAGTCCTTGCATGAGAAAGAAATGCAGTTGAATTTGCTCGAAGGTGTTGAAGAAAATGGGAAGGGAGCTAGCACGAGCTCAGAAATTTTGGAAGTTGAACCAGTGGTAAGGAACTCATTATTTATCTACTTATTCATTGTTAGTCTCTTAACTGAAAGTGTTTGGAGATTGTTACTATTTACTTAGGTACTTCATTGACATCTCTACACTAGGAATTAAAGAAGCACAACATGAATAAAATTGTAGTTTCCTTGGTTTTCTTGCATCCTTTACTCTGCTGCCAAATGCAACTAGCGCAAGAATCTTATCATAAATTCAGATCAAATAAAAAACCTCTTCAAAGTTGATCTTAAATTAGAATAAAACATGAAATCTCTGTGTTTATCTTGTGATATTGCTTGCTCATTATATTTTTGCAAGCAAATATCTGCTAGCAGTTTTAAAAGTACAGTAGTTATATTCTGTAGAATGTGTTCCTTCTCTCTTCTGACATCTCACTCTGATAGAAAATGATAACACTTGCATTTCGTTTTTGATATTATGAAATTAACTTTATTTGATGTGGTGATTGAAACTGGTTATAGTTCTTTTCTGGTTGAAATACATCCACACAGTTGTCGGTTCAATTTGAATTTGGAGGGGTTGTGTTTGTTTGACCTTTTTATTTTAATTTTTTCCGTGAATAGGTGAACGAGTGGAGAACAACAGGGTCTTTTGTAACACCTCAAGTCCGCAGTTTGCGCAAGGGCAATAATGATTATGTTGCCATTGCTGTAGATGAAGACCCTGTTAGTACTAGTAGGATAGAAGATGAAGAGGACGACAAAGGTATTTTTCTGTGACCTTACGTTGAACTGGCTTCTGCAATCTCAACAAAACATTATGGTCTCTTTTACTTACTCTTGTTTCCCCTTATCTTGTTGCAGTCCATGGTTTCAAATCACTTAGTTCTTCAAAAATAGTCCCGAGATTTACTAGACCTGTGACAGACTTGATCGATGGCTTGTGGTAGGCAACGTGATTCTTTCACCTTGTTTTATTTGCTTTTTAGTTTGATGAATTTAATGAATGTCGTGCTCGTTTCTTGCAGGGTTTCATGTGATCGAACTCTTATGAGACGGCCAATATTGCGGCTCGGCATTATAATTTATTGGGCCATAGTGCACGCACTTCTTGCCTTCTTCGTAGTTTGAGGTGAGAGGCCTTCATTTGGCACCGAGTCAGGTGTTGGCTTTGTAGAATTAGTTGTGGCACTCCCAAATCCTGAGGAGCACCGGAAGTGCTGATAGTGGGGCTGGTTGATTGATTGAAATTATAGTTTGAAACAAATTACTTTAGTTGTACAGTGTCTTCCTTTCACCTTATTCTTGATATAATAATAAAGTGAAAGATGCTACTGCCAGAAAGAACATGCAGCTTTAGAAGAAAATGATAGCAGATTGCTCAAATATTTGAAGAGCCTGTTACAATAAAACCTTGGTGGTTTTACCAGATCCTGATGCCATTTTACCTTTAGCAAGATCACAACACTTTTCTGGAGGGGTTGCTACTGTACCTTAAATATTGAACATTTTTAGAAAGTAGGATACATGAACAGATAGTTATAGAGAAACATAATTCTTTTGTACCTTGATTTTTTATATCTTGCATTTTGTGATGACTCGGTCAACCATAACATGCTTTTGCTTCTGTATTTAGAGGAATAGTCGTGCCTAATCTTAAGCAAGTTGCTTTTACTAAAAATCTCACGTGACCCACGATTAGATCATACTTGAAATAGATACAAAGAGCATAAGCTTGTTTTGTATCCTGTTAATTTGCGTTCATGCTCATGAATTTTCTTTTATATTGTGTGGGTTATCAAATGAATGTGTAAAAAACTAAAAATAATGGATTAATTCATACAAATAGTTCTTTTAGTAAAAGCTAATGGTGTACGGACACGGGACACAGGATACGCGGACACACGAATTTTAAAATCTTACGGAAACATGATATATATACAATATAAAGCATTTTTTAGATAAATTTTAATAAATTTTTATATTTTATTGCTATTAAAATATAAAATAAATTTTTAACTGTTTTTAGTGTCTTCTTTTAATTATATAAAAATATTTAAAATATTTTGTTTTAATAATACATGTTAAAAATAAAGTTGGACACGCTAACACGTGATGATATTTAAATGTGTTCGAAGAAGAATTTTTTATTTTTTATTAAGATATGGTTGGATACGGTAGACACGCGTGTCGGACGAATATCGATGAGTGTCGTGTCTGAAATGTGTTCGACACGCAGACACGACAACTCAATAAAGTTTCCTGCTTCATAGGTAAAAGCAGTGTTTTCAAATGGAAAATAATCTTAAGCACGTGTTGTAAATAGAATTAAGAATGACGGGTTCATATATACAAGAATCCAGTTTGACATAGGTAGAGTAATCCTTTCATATTTTCAAAGAACTAAAATTTGATAAACTGTAGTGATTTTTTTTAAAGAATATGATCATGTAATTAAATTTCTCGAAATGGATGCTTATTCAAATTCAGAAATACTAGATGAGACTTGGATATGGACAGAAACATTGTATTCAAAGACACTAAATTAGTGTATTTTATGTCCATTTTGATAGAAAAGATACAAAAACACAAAATACACAATTTATTTTTTATTTTTTCTTTTATTATTTTTATTAATTTTTTATAAATATATTTTTTATTATTATATTTTTCTTCTCAAAATTTTTGAATGAAAAAAAAATAGAATAAATAGAACTTTCATAATTTATTTTAATTTATTATCAAATAAAATACAAAAGCATTAATTTTTGTGTCTCTGTCCTTTGTATCTTGTTTTTTATGTTTTATCTTGTCTTGTTTTCAGAACCTTGTCTTGTTCTCAGAACCAAATGCAGTACTATGTCATGAATTTTCTCCTTTGAATTTCAAAGAGTAGTTACTAAGCATGGAAAACAAGGAAAAAGAAAAGTAAATAAAACGATCACTTTGAGCATGTAAAGTTGTAAACTCGATTGATCTAAAGTGCCTCAATCATATTTGTTAATCTCTTAACATCAATCAATATGAATTTGTTTTTTCTTTTTTGAAAACAAGAGCTCAACACAACAAGGTGGAGCAGTCAGAGCTAGTCAACAATCCGAGAAAACTAAATAAAATTACAACACGAATACGATCCCTAAGTCATCTCCGGCATAGCCATCAACAACAAAAGGGATTCACACTACTCCACTCGTTAGCGCTAATGAAGGTCATGTTGATAATTTCTTCAACGCCTTTACTTGTATTCTGGAATATCCTCCTATTCCTCTCCATCCAAATGTTCCAGAGAATCGCACAGAAGCACCTCAACCGCTGTTTTTTAGTCTCCTTACTCCTCGGTTCTTCTGTCCAACTTAGAAAGTGCTCTTTCATCGAACCCGGACAGGACCATTGTCGGCCAAAAGCTGAAATCCAAGAACTCCACACCTGCCAAGTAAAAGTACAGCCTAGAAACAAGTGATGTACATGCTCCACATCAGTATTACATAACACACATACATTATCTTCCTGAGAGATAATACCAAACCGGCTTAGCCTCTCCTTTGTATTCACTCGGCCTATTAGCACAAACCAAGTAAACAGCTCCACTCTTGGTGGAACCAAGCCTTTCCAAATAGTCCTAGTAAAGCTGAAGCTAGTGACCTCCTCTGGGAGCAATTCCTCCTGCAACACCTGCACAAATGAGTTAGTTGAAAAAATACCTTGCCTATCATATTTCCACACCACTCTATCCTCTCTGTTATGTACTAGTTTTACAGGTCTCAGGGCCTCATGCAAATGACTTAGAAGTTCCAACTCCCATTGAAAGAGCTCTCGTCTCCATTGGAAGTTCCAAATCCACTCTAACCCATCCCAAAACCCACAGTCCCGTATGACAGATCCCCCTTGGTTTGAAACAGAGAAGAGCCTCGAAAACCGATCCTTTAAAGCTCCACCAAGAAGCCAAACATCCTCCCAAAATCGTGTCCGTTGCCCATCACCCACCTCCATTGACAAGCCTGTAACCATCTTATCTCTAATATGTTGATTCGTGATATGTACTTGGCATATATCCTTCCATGGGCCTCCTCTAGATGGTAGTACTTGCGTTGATAGTAGCTCAGTTGGGTTCAGATTATGACAGGAACACACTACCTTCTTCCTTTGAGAACTGCCACCACCACTTAAACAACAGAGCAGTATTTCGAATCAAAGCACCCCCAACTCCCAACCCGCCTAGCTTCTTAGGAGCCTGCACCACTTCCCATCTGACTACTGCCATACCATTTCGACCATCCTCCTTACACCACAAGAATCTTCTCTGTAATGAAATCAACTTCTCAGCAACAGCTTTTGGCATCTTGAACAGACTCAAATAATACACTGGCAAGCTATTTAAAACTGATTTGATAAGCACCAATTTTCCAGCTTTATTTAACACCTTAGCTTTCCACAAACTGAGTTTTTCCTCTACTCTGTCTATGATAGGCTTCCAGGTCTTCACCAACCTCGGATTTGCACCTAAGGAGATTCCAAGGTATTTGACTGGAAGAGTGTCCCCCTTGCAACCCAACAACTTGCACATACGCCGGGCCCACTGCTCATCACAGTTGATTGGGATCAAGCTGGACTTATCAAAGTTGATGCTAAGCCCTGACATTAACTCAAAGCATCTCAGTATCCGCTTGTAATTCCTTATAGTCTCCTCTTCTGGTGGGCAGAATAGAATGGTATCGTCAGCAAACTGAATGTGTGACAGTTCTATACTGTCTCTGCCATCCAACAATGGTGATATCCGTCTGTTCCTAACTGCCTCTCTAATCATTCGATGCAGGACATCCACAACTAAAACAAACAAGAAGGGTGAAAGGGGGTCACCTTGTCTCAATCCTCTTTCCATTTTGAACACCTTAGAAGGCAACCCATTTATCAGAAGCGACATAGAAGCAGTGGTCACACATTCCATAACCCAAGCTCTCTATTTCTGTCTGAATCCCATCTTTTGTAGCACAGTGTCCAGGAAGTTCCATTTGACTCTATCATAGACTTTTTGAAAATCGAGCTTGATTATTGCTGCCTCCCTTTTCCTTAGTTTAAGCTAATGTACCGTTTCACATGCGATAAGTGCTCCATCATGTATTTTTCTACCCTTAACAAAAGCACTCTGAGTCTCCCCTACTAACGCTGGCATCACTGATCTCATCCTCCTTACTAAGACTTTGGAGATGACCTTGTAAACACATCCTACCATACTGATAGACCGCAAGTCTTTGATTTCCTCCGCACCAACAAACTTAGGCGCCAGCGCCACCTAAGTGATATTTGAATCCGCCGGTAGCTTGGACGTCTGGAAGAACCCCATCACTGCTGCCGTGAATTCTGTCCCAATATCCTCCCAGCACCTCTTAATGAAATTCATATTGTACCCATCAGATCCTGGTGCCTTAGAAGACTCACAGTCCCCTACAGCGTCTTGGATCTCTTCAGCCGATGGCAGAACTTCTAAATTCACAGCGTCTTGCTCATCTATCTTCTCCACCAACCCATCTCTAAAACCCATTATAGGAGACCGTTCTTGATGATATAAATCTTTGTAGAAATCTCTGATAGTAATCTTTATTCTGGCTAGATTCCTGACCCGTCTGCCGTTAATTATCAGTGTATCAATCCTATTATTCCGCCTCCTTGCTGATGCTATATTGTGGAAGTACCTTGTATTTTTGTCCATATCCTTCGTGTGCCCAGACCGGGACAACTGTTTCCAATGTACTTCTTTTCTCACATACCATCTCTCACAGCAAGTAACCAGCGCCTTTCTTCTAGCCTCCATCGTACCATCATACACTCCATTGCTTACCAAATCATCAATTCTCTTGATTTCTTCCTCAAACTTTGCAATCTTCTTGTCCATCTCACCAAAATTGTCCTTATGTCATCTCTCCAACGGAACTGTCAAATCCTTCAATTTATCTGTAAACTGTTTGTCCCCCAGACTTCTCCATTCCTCCTTTACGAATCTGAGAAAACCCTCATGTGTGAACCACGAGTCTAGGCTTCTGAACGGCCTTGGACCATCCTTGAACTTCCTGTCCTCAACTATGATAGGGCAATGATCTGACAAGCCCCTCGGCCCACCTCGAAGCCGAGTCTCAGGAAATTCTTCTACCCATTCTAAGCTAAGCAGGGCTCTATCTATACGACTACAAGAACTTCCCCAGAACCATGTAAACTTACGATCAGTGAGCGGCAAATCCACTAAGCTCATATCTTGAATCCAATTCTTGAATTCTTCCGCAGTCCGAGATAAACCAGTAGCACCCTTCCGTTCCTCCTCCCGTACTATTTCGTTAAAGTCTCCCAGAAAGCAACACAGAACTTGGCATAACCCTGCTATATAGCTCAACTCCTCCCAAATATGATTCTTACAATCTCTGTCATGTGCACCATATACCAGGATAAAGGCACAGTTGAACATACGCTTTAAAATTACTCCTTCAACACACAGCCACCTTTCCCCCTTATAGCAATTATTCATTTTAAACACTAAATCGTTCCATATTAGTAACAGACCTCCGGAGGCACCATTAGAACCTACATATTCCCAGCCTAAACCATCTTGTCCCCATATTTTTGTAACCTCAAACCTTGTCACTACCTGCTTTTTAGTCTCAATCAATCCAACCATATCTAATTTAAACTTATTCTTTAGGTCCTTCACCATTCGCACCTTTCCATCACCACGTAACCCCTTAACATTCCAAGAGCTAAAGATCATTTAAAAATGTTTTTACACACCTGTTTGTTATTTTTTGGTCTGCATCGTCTCATCTTCGCCTTCTGCTTTGCCACTTTTCTTTTACGAGCTATTTCTTCATTTTGTGCTTGAAAGATTGCCATAATATCCACATCCTCATCTTGCAACACAGCACCTGATTCTTTTCCCAGCTCCCAGGTCCTCCTGTTTTTATCAATATGAATTTGTATATATTATATATGTTATTTTGCACAATTGTCTGAAATATATTACAAAGCAAGCATTTGATTATTTGCAATCCAGAGTGGTGAATATATTACAAAATAAGCATTTGCCTGAAATTATTAATTATGAACATTTTTCTTGTAGTGGAAGAAAGCAAGAATATTCTTTGATACTTAGAGACCATTGAAAACATAAATTATAAAGGCACAATTGTTCTGTTACATCCAAATGATAAAGTAAAAATTTGATGTTTCATGGTTTCTTTGTCCTTTTGAAATGTCACAAGCCACTTGATGATTTACAGTCTAGAGTTTCTTCTGTGTTTGAGTCTCTCCAAGATGACAAACCAGATTGAGTGTTCAATTGTCAACAAGGTATATGGAATAGATGACTTAATTGCAACCTACATTCATAAGAAAAAGATTTATTGTTTAAGATGATATTCAAAAAAGAAATAAAAAAGTATCTATTATTTTTTATTTAATCTAACAAGCATGCATTATCAAATACACCAACAGTTTGTTATACAATCTTGGTCAATAATTTCATTTCTGCTTGACATTTTACCCTCCAAAATAAATCAAATAATAAAGCAATAACAAACTATATATTGTTGTATCTTTCAATCTATAACTTGGTTTCCATGAAAAAAGTGGATAATAAGCATTAGAAACATTATATATAAATAAAAAAATATCAGTTAATGTTAGAATCTTACCTCCAACTTATGATCTTACTTCAATTCTACTTCTACCACTTCTTCTATTTCTGCTGTTTCATCAATGGTTGTTTGCTGGTGTGAACACTCTCCAACTTGCAGCTGAGTGTTTCTGAATAATTCAGGATAACCATCAATTACAAATCTCTCAATGGTGGCGAAGCGATGCATGGCATTTGGGAGAGACAATAAATTAGGACAATTTGTGATGTACAATGTTTTTATACAATCCATAGTTGGTAGCCACTCAGGAAGCACCACAAGATTGATGCAGCTTGAAACCAACAAATACTGTAATGTCTTCGTACATCCTTGAAGCCACTGTGGCAAGATCACCAAATTTGGCATAGATACAAAATGTAGAACCTTTAACCTCAAATTGGAATTTTGATCATTATGTCCCTCTGATAATTCTAGCTTGTCACAATTATCAACTACCAAAGTATCTAACAGAGAAAAATGTTCAATATCAAGTGGCAGGGACCTTAGACTACTACAACCAGAAACAACCAATACTCTAAGACTTGGAAGTCTTGTTTTTGCAAACAAAGACTTCAGATTTTTGCATGATTCAACTCTTAGAGTTTGAAGTGAACTCAACCTTGCAATATCATCCTCTGGCAAACAATGTAGATTTGTGGTTATCTCCAAATGCCTAAGACTGATCAAGTTTCCTAGACCTTTAGGCAATGCCTCAAGCTTGGCACATCCACTAAGTATCAAAACTTCCAAGTTGTGTAGCCTGCAAATAGAATCAGGAAGTTTCTTGAAGCTTTTGTTATTTTCAAGACTTAGATATCTTAAATGCTTCAGGTTACCAATGGATTGAGGTAAGGTCTCATAGGTAGAGTCACTTAAATCCAAAAATTGCAAGTATTTGCACCTTGATGCCAATGCATTCAAGAAATCCATACTAGCAGCTCCCACTCCGGCAATGGGAAATAGTATGGTTCTAGCCGTTGCGGATATGGTGGTGACATCATTACTTAGGAAAGAGGCATTTCGAACATTCCAGCGTTGGCGGGATCCAAAGCTAGAACTTATTATGATTTGAGAGTATGTTCTTGCAACAGACTTTGCATAATCATGCACAAGACCATGTAGTTTGAAAGTAGAACCAGTTCCTTCGGCTGCACCTAACCAAATCAAGTCCATTGAATTCGATACATCATCCAAGACCAGGAGGAACTTGTTATTGGCAAGTTTATCTTTCAACTGATTCTTCAGTATCTCCATGTCTAGATTGCCAAGAGCATTAGCAAAACTAGAAGTTGAATAATTCAGAAAATCAATGATTTTACTAATCACATGCTTAATGTTTGAAGCTGATCAACACATACCCATATTTCTTGATGTGAAAGCTGGGCTATCCTCACATCATTGAACACAAGTTTGGCAACTCTAGTTTTTCCCACAATGGAAAGAACACTTTTGCTACCATTTTCCATCAAAAGCTCAATGATTCTTTCTTTGTACATCGGATGCATTCCCTCCTATGCACAACGCGGTTATCAGCAGCAATCTTATCTAACTTCCCCTTAACTTGTTTGATTCTTTGAGCCATCTTAAAACGGAAGATAAGTGGATTAGATCTTGAGAAGAAGCTACCTATCTTCGTAATGATAGTACAGCTTCCATGAACATTGGCAACTTGCTTTCGAATCGCAGCATTCAATCTCATCCATCAAGTCTTGACCATCATTGAAGATCCATTGCAGCTGGTGAAGCCATTCACGGACAGCGAAGCGAGCTTTGCAACTGTCACGCAATAAATACAACTTTTTTCATTTTTTATTTTATGAATTTCTTTTATATATAATGACTCATTTGATAACTAACAAAGCTGAAAGTTTACATGAATATGATTGCAAAATTGGATTTTCAGAGCAAAATCAATTTGTATTACCAACTTATTTTGTGGCTTTATCAACCAACTAAAATGTTACTTTAGCCTTTTAGCTCATCACCCAACTCAACCTACTTTTGACTACTGCATGCCACACATGAGTCATAGACATATATAATACGATGGAATCTATATATGCTGCTTTTTGTTTTGGTATCTAAATTATTTAATTATCTTTTAAAGTAAAAAAGAATGTTTGATGATTATTAAAATTTATTATTTTTAGTTATTAGTTAATTATAAATGTTTAAAAATATAAAGATAAAATATATTATTAGATTACTAAATTAAAAAAATTAAATTAAAGAAATTGAATTAATAGTTAAGTGATTACCAAAAACAATAAATTCTAATGATTTTTAATATTTTTTAAATTGAATATCTAATTTTTTTTTAAATATTAACTAATCATCTATTTTGACAAGTTAAATACTTATATAAGGTACTATAACAATCACCAAATAATATATAGGAATAAAATATATTATTTAAAAAGCACCACAACAACCACCAAATAATATATGTTTGTAACAGAGTTTAAAAATATATTTCAATTATTTAATTTAGGTCAAATTACATAATTAAATTAAATAGAACCAGATATATATGTACAACTTTTGAAAAAATATTATCTTTCGATTTTATTTTATTTTTATATAATTTGCTAGCTGGAGGTTCCAGCAGATTAATATATCTTATATTTATGTTGTTCCTAATTAAACTATTATTAATAGATGGAGCTAAAGTTTCGGAAGAAAAATTAATACAAATTATAAGCTATAAATATTTTTAAACTTTTTCAAAGAACGCCAAAAAGTATATTAACTTAGATATATAATAATGTATTATTATATTTATCGACTCAAATCACAACCTATATATATTAAATCAAATACAACAGCACTTCCATTCGGTTTATTTAATATAAATAATTAAGTTCAAACCCTTAATTTAAACCATACTTATATATAAGGTCGATCCATAAGCTTTTGTTAATAATCTATCCACAGTACAAGTAGCTCATAAGCTAACTTGATTTATTTATTGCAAGCTAAGCTTAAATGGATATTATCCTCGTGTCAATTTGGAGTTGGAGGTGTGACTATAATCACTGCAGATAAATTATCCCTTGGGTGTGGCATTGCCATAACATGTCCTTCAGGAACTGATGATGCAACCCAACATGAAACATGGACAGGTTTGTTTCCTTCACAAAATGCTACATCGTACAATCCAAACTCGTTCCACGTTGCTAGGGTGATTTGATATTTGAGACCCAAACTCTTAACATTGTTTCCACCATTATTTGAGCAGCTTTCAATTGTGATGACCCCACTTGATGATGAGGACGAGTGTTTCTTCACAAGAAAAGAAAATTTTGAACCCATTTGTATGTTATGTTTATGTTCCAAGTCTTTAACACAAAGCATGGCTAACTCCCTCCATGTTTCTTGATTGATACTCATGATCATCACATCAGTGGTGGAAGTGATCTTGAAAATCATGCTTTCTGCTCGCTTTCTGCTGAATGTGGGGCTGATTACATGGCTGGGGAGAACCTCATGATCTTTCACCAAAGGGTGGATAAATATGGATTTCTTAATTTCTCCATTTTGGGGTAACATTTCTTGGTATATCTCTGTCCATTTCTTGAGGAAGTTGTCAACTGCCAAAACCTCTGTCAATAAGAGGCTGCAGCTAATGCCAATTGAGTACCCTCCACATTCAAACTTAGTCACCTAAGACAGTGAGTGGGGAAAAACATATCACTTTCATTAAAATGTTCAAAACATTTGAATTTCATGATATGAGATCACTACGACAATAACGACAGATTGTGGCGGTTAAAAAACCGCCGCTAGACGTATACCAGCGGTTGGTTGACCCCTCCAAGAAAAGGCACGGGTAAATTTTTAGCGGCGGTTTTTGTTGACGGTTGGAATAATCGCTGCTAAATGAAATTTAGCGGCAAAAATATTTTCGGTGGTTAAGGATTGCTACTATTGGCCGAAACTAATTGATTCCCATCTTACGGTAGTTAGATAACTGCCGCTATATCTGTCGTTAAACTAGTTGATTTTACGACGGTTAATAGTAACCGCCGCTAAATTTTTTATTTTCGCTTTTTATTTAGTTAGTTTTTTTATTTTTATTTCAAAGCACGATCACCATTTTTCTATCTTTTAATTTGAGATGTTACATAATTATTTAACTAATTATGTATCCAATTATAATAAAAAGCATAACTCAAATAAAAAACAATGCTAGAATAATCTAAATTATATATAATAACTACCAAAACAAAAATAGTTAATAGCAATTTATCCTCAAAGTGCACTATTCATAAAGCAAACCGAAAAAATTAACTTTGAATTTTAGTTTGGCTGAAAAATAAGAGAAAACACTACTAGAAAACTAGTTATTACAAACGAATATTTCTGACGAATTTTATCCCACGGAAATATAGACAGAATTTCAGAAGGATTTTTTGTCGGAGAACAAAAAAAATGAATTAGCATAAATTACAGACGAAAAAGAGAATCCATCGATAATTCTATCGAAAAAATTAATTTTTTTCGTGGAAAATGGTTACAGACGGAAAATCCGTCTGTAATTAAATAGATAAAAACGCTGCGTTTTATTAAATTATTACAGACGAAAAATCCGTCTGTAATTTAAAATTTTTCCGTCAAAAATGTTGATATTAGCGTTTATGATCCTTTGTGCCCGAGCTCCATTCATTCACAGCACCAAATCAAAGGAGCTAAACCTAGCATTCCCCTCTCCGTCGACGAGCTTCTTCTTCTCCTTTCCTCACCCACAGCGCCACCGCCGGTCACCCTAACCGCCGCAGCCACCTTCTCCTTCTTCTCCTCTTTTTTAAGCACTGAACCAGTAGAACACAGCCCCTGTCTCTCTCGTTCTTTCTCGTTCGCAAAACAAAGCAACCTCAAGCTCCACCACCACTGCCCCTCAAGCTCGCATATCTTCTCAGCGCTACAGCCATCATCTCCTCCAGTCAATGCCGCGGCTACCTACGCGCAAGCCCTAGCTCCGTGGCGACCAAAATCGATTCCTCCGTCAGCCGCGGTTCCACCTCTCTCTTTCCCCCTGTTCGAACCGTAGAGACCAGGTTTTGGTTTTAAAATTCTTTTAATTTCTGTTGAGTTCAATTAATTTTGTTTAGTTAGTTTGATTTTAGTAATTACTTTAGTTAGATTTGTTTTCTGATTATTGGATTTTTAGGTTGTTAAAATAGGATTAGATTAGGTTTTGATTCTGAATAGCTGAGAAATAGGATTAGATTAGGTTTTCTGTTTTCACTTTCCTTTCTTGCTGGGGTTGGTACCTGGTAGTAGGTAGGTTTCTACTTTCTTCTGATTCAGGTAAAGACCTTGAAGGCTTTGAAAGAGAAATATATTGTTCACTGATTCAGGTAAAGACCTTGAAGGCTTTAAAGTATTTTTTCTACTTTCTACTCCAGAATTTTTTTAAATTAATAAAAGAGGAATATATTGTTCACTGATTCAGGTAAAGTCTTCACAGCTATATATACTTTTCCACCTGCACCTTTTCCACCTGTTTCTTTCAGAGGCAAGTATTAATGTAGCCATAGCACGTAGATAGGTTCCCCAATTCTATCCATTTTATTATTTAGTTAAAAGGAAGTAAAAAATCTTATCTATTGATTATGTTGTCTTTAACTTGTTGATCTGCAGATACATTATAATCACCAAGTGCTTCTTGATTATCTAATTTCAAAGGATACTAGAATAAGCTGTGCTAAATATCTTTTGAGGTATTTTAAATTTTGTCGTCAATCACATTACTTTCTCTTTCCTTGGTTTTAAATAAAATAGTTGGAAAAGGTTTTATAATTATAGGTACTAAACTATCTTCTTCTAACAACAACAACTAAGGATTTTCTATTTTATTGAGTTCTTTATTCCTTCTGCATGCAGAATCTTTGTTGCCACTTGGAATGTAGCAGGGAAGTCACCTCCAAGTTATTTGAACCTTGAAGATTGCCTTCACACCTCTCCACCCGCTGATATCTATGTTCTTGGGTAAATTATTAATGCCGGTTGTATAATGTGGAAGTCACCTTTTGTTCTGCAACATTTCTTGCTGAGAAATTTTTTGCATTTTCTTTTTGGCCTCAGGTTTCAAGAAATTGTACCTCTTATTGTTGGTAACATTTTGGGAACAGAAGACAATGGCCCTGCAAGGAAATGGCTTGCTCTTATTAGGAAGACCCTTAAGCTTGTTGGTTGAATGCTTGAAATAATATTTATTTGCATTTTCAAAATGGGAATCATATTCATCCTGTCTTCCTCATGAATTTTTTTCCTAGCAAATGTAGAATAATAATTCTTTTGTTTAAAGTTGAACTGGAGTAACCTAATTGGAGTTAGCTAAGTGGAAGTAATCTCTTAGAAAATGACGTGTAAATCTTTGATCTCTTAAGCACATCTTTATGTGCATCTACTGTCAAGTATTTCATGATGGAATTCTTATAGGATCAGCAATGCACTTATTTTACTACTAATTGCTTTTATTGAAAATTTCAGACTATATGATGAACTGCATACATGCTTTATTTTATTTGATTCTCTTATATGGTGGAACTCTAGTATGAAATTCTCAATGTCAAAGTGAAAGTTTCAATGGATGGGGATGCTTTCCATTGATTGATTCTATTAATATGCTTATAGGTTTTTTTCTTGTTAATTAGTTTTAGACATAATGTTTTTCAGCAATGCATGCTTTTTGTCTCTTATATATCTCACCGGAGTCAATTTTCGTTTAATAGTTGGAAATCTACATGGAGATCTTAAGTTGGCTAGATCTGCACTTGAAATGGCTGGTGTATTGAGTTCTGATGATCAAGACTTATGGACTGGTGGAAAAACGGTATGTGTCCTGTTTTTAGAAACCGATAGCTCTTAGTTTTAAAATTTAATTTTAATTTGAGTCACTCGTCTTTTGCCAATGTGTATAGAATTAGAATTTGATAGGTAAAGCAATAATGTGCTGGATTTCTTTTCTATGGATTGATATTTTATAGAAATACTAGAAACGTAGATTGATCTTCTCTTGTATTTTAAAATTAATTTTAAAAAATAACTTGTATGTTAGAACTTGGAATAATCCCTTAAGCTTGGAGAAAGGAATAGAAAATAATTCCTATTAAACCTCGATGAATTATTAAGGAGTTATTTGTAAAATTTTAAGAATCTTGTTATTACCTTCTGCTATTTAAATTTTTAATTAACTTTCCATAATTGGATCTGCCTGATCTAGGTAAATGGAAACCATGAGACTATGAATTTGGAAGGTGGTTTTAGATATGTTGATTCTGGGGCATTTGATGAGTGCAATGATTTCTTGGAATATGTCAATGATTCAGAGGATGGCTGGGAAGAAACTGTTACCGGTTGGGTTTATGTGTTTGAAAGGTGGAAGAACAACGAACAATGTCCAATAGTTACTGGGGTCCTTGGAATTTAGTGAAGGTATCATAAATACTTCTACTTAATGTGTGCCTCTTGTTTTCACTATTGTATAATTTGTGCCCTCGGAGCATAAGTTAATCTTTCAAACTACATTATTTGAATTTCAAAATAGATTGCATGCCAAACCTAACATGTTGATATATCTGGCATATAATATGATCGCATGTAGTCCTAGTTCCCTTTTGTATTGAATTTGATTGCAATATAATAAAATTATAGCAAATACTTTTGATGAAGCATGAAGGCCCCAAACTCGACGATGGTATGTCCTTTTTGAGGTTATTTCCCAATTTCTTTTTTACCAATAGCTAAAGATGGGTAGCTCAGTAATTTATTTGACTATATCTTTATTGTAATCAGACTAATGGTTATCTTGTTTTCAACTTTGTATATAGGTCAATGGGAATGAAATTGCTTCAATATCACTTCTGACATGGCAAAATGAGTTCTGGTATCTTTCTTTCATCATGTAAATTTGCTAAATGTGATTAGCCTCTATAATGTGTACACTCAATTTTAAAACATAAACTTTTAGGATTCTGGAGTCTTTTCCTTGTCTTCATGATAAAGTTCTCCAAGCTGCTGTTGATGTTATTGTGAGCCAATCTCCAAGCCAAAATGAAAGACAGGTCCAAATTTTTCAGGTTTTTCGTGCTTTTGGTTCTTTCATTACAGTTTCTAGGATTTTTAATTCAACTTTCCTTGCCACAGGGAATAACTTCTATCTTTGCTAATTTTGTCAAGAACTTCACCACGGGAAAAGCAGATCCAAATGCAAATCAACCAGCTCATCCTAATATTTTGGAGAATCTAGAACAAATATTCTCAAATCCTCCCTTCTTAAAGCCTTCATCAGACACAGTTGATCCACTTGATGATTTCGAGCTTGATTTAGGCATGTCCTTAATTTCTTCTTCTGCTACCATCTATATTTTATTTATGAAACTTTTTACTTTCTCTTGTAGATGATATTCATATTGGTCCTCTTTCCACTACATGTAATTATTTAAAACTAATTTGTAGTGGGAGCATGGTTGTCACTATAGTGAAGCAGGTAACACATTGGAAAAAGAAATAAAAAGAGAATCTAGCTATGGTTTCTGATTCCATTATGGTTTTCTCAGTTTCTTCTCTTACCAGGGCTCAAATTTGTTCATTGGATATATCGGGGATTCTCGAGCAGTGATGGGATCCAAGGACAGTAATGACTCCATGGTGGCAATTCAGTTGACCATTGATTTGAAGCCCGATTTGCAAAGTTTGTTATTTGCATCAGAATTCATCCTATCTCTTTGTTCCATGTGTGATTTTTGTATCAGAATTCATCCTTATGCCTTGATGAGGTAACCACTCAATAGTTTGTTAGCACTTAGCAGTGGAATCTTTCCATGTCTCCTCCACTCCGAATGTAACTGATTCTGATTCTTTCTAGGTCTGGGATGTTTTAAGCAATGAAGAGGTGGTTGAGATAGTATCTTCGGCACCAACACGGTCATCAGCTGCAAAGATTCTGGTAGATGCTGCAGCCCGGGAGTGAAAACTTAAGTATCCAACTTCAAAGATGGACGACTGCGCCGTGATCTGCCTATTTTTGGATGGTAAAATGGACACAGAATCTGACTATGACGAACAAGGCTTCTCTTCTGCAACCCTTCAGAGAAATCATTCTGGAAACCTGGTCGAGTCATGACTATACTTTGATGTCATATGTGAAATTCTTATTTGTTATATTAATATTCTGAGTCACATATTTTAGAAAACTTAAAGTGATTAATTGAAATAACCTGTCTTTTAACTTTTATTGAGTGTCAAAATTAAATATGAAATTGCATTTACTGATATCATATCAATGTTCTACAGTGCACAACGTTTAAATGCCCTAGGTGATGAGTCTAAATTGCTTCCTCTTTGGTGACAGGTAATTTATTTCATTCTAGCCAACTACTCTGCTAATTAGGAGCACTGAGTGATTTTCTATGTCTAGGCAAAGATTTCCTGCTTAAAGTGACTATTTCTGCTGTCTTTTTGTTTTATCTTGCTAAAATGCTTATGTTACCAAATTCTTTGGAACAATTATATGTTGGAAGTGCTCATCAATAATAAGGTGGATCTGTGAAAAAATTTTCCGTTCAATTTCTTCCATGTTTATTCTGTACTTATTATTGTTATATTACTAACTAATAAGTGTATGGTCCTATTCTTGCAATTAGACCCATACTTACTCCCAGTAGTCCAAGGCTGGAGGAGAAGAAAACATTGGAGAGGGAGCTAGCAAGGGCAAAAATGGACTTGGTATAGTTTTAGTATGGTTCGGATGAGGACTATGATGATGATGAGGATGAAGCTGACACTGAAGACTATAGCTGATAGTTTTAATATGGTTGAACAATATACTGGAAATTATAGTTGATGATCAATACACTTTGTTTATGTTTTGAATTATATTGACTTGCTTGTTTATAGTACTTTTCTTTTAGTTTGATAATACGATGAATTTGTTTATTTTTTGAAATATTATAAATATTCGAATACAAATTAGATAAAAATTTGTATTAAATTATATTTATTTTGTATGAAAACAAGTTTATTTTGTAAGGAAAAGTCTAGGGGGCCAGCAACTTTTGTGTTTTCTGGCCAGCACTTAACCATCAAAATAAAAGTGAATGATTTTCCACCATTAGATGTAATCTCATACCATTAAAAATACTATTGATGACCAATTGATGGTTACAAAACACCAAAATTGCTGGCCCCCTAGCATTCCTCATTTTGTAATTAGAAAAATAAAAAAAATTCTATTTTACCTTACTGACGGATTTACAGATGAATTTTTTGTCTGTAATCAGAGTGTGAGATGATTTTCCAAAGTTCAAATTACAGACAGAAAATCTGTCGGAAAATCCGTCTGTAATTACAGATTACAGACGGAAAATCCGTCTGAAAATCCGTCTGTAATTACAGATGGAAAATCTGTCTGAAAATCCGTCTGTAATTACAGACAGAAAATCCGTCCGAAAGTTCGTCGCCTTCGAAAAATGGATGGAGAATTTACAGAGGAAAAATCCATCGGTAACTAGTAAAAATCCGTCTGTAATTTTCCGACGGAAAAAAATTCGTCGGTAAATAATTTCCGATGAAACTTTTACAGAGAGACAAATTCCATCGATAATTTCGTCAATAACCAAAAATCTGTCTGTAATAAAGACTAAATCTGTATGTAAATCTGTCTGTATTAATCCATTTTCTAGTTGTGAAAAAAATGGTAAATCAAACTTGTACAAAATTATAATAATAAAAAATATAAAAAATAATTTTTAAATAATTGACATTAATCATTATTTTTTTATCTTATTTTTTAAGAATTTAGGATTTAAGATGAAAAATTAAAATAAAAAAATTGATTAATTCGGCTGAAAAAACAATATTATTTGAACAACTCAAACAAGCAACTTTTTCATATGGCTTTCTTTGCAAATATGCATGAAGGGCTATCCAGTAGTCACATTCCATGTGTCTTTATCATATATTTTGTATGCATCATTAGAGCTGACGATTTATCTAGACTCGACTCATCTAAATCTGCAGATTATACAAATTGACTCATATAAGTATAGTTTTTTTACGAACCATAAATTTTTAATCTATATCGTTTATGGCCAATCCAATCAACGAATTAAATGGATTAACTTGTTTAGTTTTTATTTTTTTTAAAAAAAATATTTATTAAAAAATATCACTTTTTGTTAAAAAAAAATTAAACAAACAGTATTTTTTTAGTCGATAGATTAAATTTTCAAATTAAATAAGAAGAATATGAATAAAAAAGTGCTATTTTTTTGCAAAATAAAAATAAATGGATAACTTATTTAGTTCACTAACTAACATACTTATTTAACTTGAAATTTAAATGGACGTAATTTTAAAAGAAAAAATTTGCCCATTTAAATAGAGAACGAATTTTAATCCATTTTGAGAATCCTATGCCCCACTAACTATAAAAGATATCAGGGTGTCCACTTAAAAGCTTATTATTGACGTGGGAGGTTATACTTTGAGCATGTAAAATTCGATTTTTATTTATTTCTTCAATTCCATTCGCTTAAATTATGAAGCTTTAAATTATGAAGCTTTTTAATTGTTGTTAGCATTTGGATAACAATCATGTTAGGGAATGAAGAGGTACCAAAAATCAGTCAAATGTTTTTGGGTGAATTCGAAATCTCTACATAAATGATATTTATGCTAAGCATTAAGATGTTTTTTCTACTAAATATCAGAATGTTTCTTTTTCATACTAAATTGATGTTGTTTTATATATTTTATAAATTTTTTTATATACTAAAAATCGAAATTATTGAAAGTTCCGTGATTTCTGTTCCTATTTCTTCAACGTATCATTCAAAATTTTAATTTGGGGTGAGAAGCAATTAATATCAAATATTATAAATTAAAAACAAATAAAATTAATTAAATATAATTATAAATTAGTTAAGTTGTTTACTTTTTGGCTGATCATCTCTTGGTTCCATATACTTTTCCTTTGAATAAATGCATTAGTAATTCATTAAGGTGGATACTCTCATGATGATATCTTTACATGAAAATAGCATTGTGAATTATTAGATGAGTTGATAAAGTTAACTAAATATGTTTGATTAATCATCATTGATTAATCATCAAGGATTCACAATATCATCTTCATATCAAGATGTCATCATGTGAGTATTTTCCATTCGTTAAACCCAAAGTAAAGTACATGTAGAAGAAATAATAGTACTTGCCTGAACATAGCACAAGGGTGAGAACTGAGGAGATGTTTCATCAATTTCCTTCCAGTAGACAAGCTCAGTCTCATTACTATTATTATTGTCTCTCTCATTCAGATCAAGAAACTGTGACAAGCTCCATTGACACTGTGCCGACAATAATCGAAAGCCAGAATCAATAGACACAATTTGCAGTCCCGTGTCTCTTTCCAGGAGCCTGGCAGCGAGTATAGGGTAGTCCACTAGGGCCATGCACAGTGACTCCACAATCCAACCATAAAAAGACCAACCACTCTCCTCACCATTATCGTTATTATAATAGAGCACTACTTTGTAGCACCCTCCAAAAATGGTCCTTGGCTGCATGGTATCATGGTCGTTACTGGCCATCAAGACTTTGCGAACTAGCCGTGGTTGAGTTTCCTTGCCCGGCATCATGGACTTCACGACTAAGGTCCGGACCTTTGGGAGGCTATGATCATCATCATGGGTGGCACCTTTATCAAGCACAACATCCATGATTTCTTGGGTTAAGTAATGGCCTTTCATAGTTGGAATGAATTGTACGGATTCTACTTCGAAATATATATATATATATATATATATATATATATATAGGTGAATGCTACCCAACCTCTTCTAAAATAACATGTAAGTTACTCTTCATTATGTGTCACATTGTAATTGGTCCTTGTCTTAACCATAGTTGGGTTATTTTATAATTTATTATTTGAGATTTATCAAAGCTCCACTCCTTGAAACACATTCCACTCCTTCCAAGCACCGTCGATTCGTGACAAGAAGCGCCAATGTCATCGCTATCTACTGCCCTCCCACACAACCTCTCTTTCTTTAGTGCATCATCTCTTAGTCACGTCGTTGAATTCCGTCGCCAATAACTTCGTCGTCGCAGTATAGTCAACGTCTCTTTTTGCCATGGATCACTGCTTATCCACATAATTAATGGTTAATTTTGGTTATTAAATTTTTTTATTAAAAAAACATATCTTTATTTAATTACGTGATGGAACATATATTTATATGTAAAATATAATATAATAAAATAAATCTATTCAAAGTATTTAAAAGTATAATTAAAATCATGAACATACAAATATAATAATAAAATTTGTACTCCAAACAAATAAACATATTTTTTTATCATACATATATTATTTAAAAAATAAAAATATTATTAAAATTAATAACAAAAATTTAAAATAATAAAATTCAACTTTCTTACGGTATTTTTTATAATATTTTTATTTTTTTAATTTTTAATTTATTAGTATTTTATTATTTAATTAATAATTAAACAAATTATTTTTATAAAAAATTATTTTTTGTATTATATTAGAGAAGAGACCAATATAGCAATTTAAAAAATAAATTGTATAAATATTTAAGAGATATATATGAAATACATACCTAAAATAAATAAAACAGACAAAATAGGAGTACTCTTGAAAAATAGAGAATTATTTTTGTCTATTTTATTTATTTTAGACATGTATTTCATATTTATCTCTTAAATATCTATCTATATAATTTATTTTTATTTTAAAAATTTTAATATTATCTATTTTTTATTTAAAAATTATTTTTACATAATTTTTAAACTGTTATATTGGTATCTTCTTTAAGATAATACAAAAAATAATTTCTTATGAAGATAATTTATTTAATTATTAATTAAATAATAAAATACGAATAAATTAAAAATTAAAAGAATAAAAATACTATAAAAAAATACTTGTAAGAAAGTTAGATTTTATCATTTTAAACTTGTGTTATTAATTTTAACAATTTATTTTTTAAAAAATAATTTATGTACGATAAAAAATATGTTTTTTTTTTATTTTAATTATGCTTTTAAGTACTCTAGATAGAGTTATTATATTATATTTTACATATGAATATATGTTCTATCGTGTAATTAAATAAAGATTTGTTTTAATAAAAAAATTTAATAACCAAACTAAACATTACTTAGGTATGTATTTCATATTTATCTCTTAAATATTTATACAATTTATTTTTTAAACTGTTATATTGGTCTCTTCTCTAATATAATACAAAAATTAAATTTTCATAAAAATAATTTGTTTAATTATTAATTAGATAATAAAGTACTAATAAATTAAAAATAAAAAAAATAAAAATACTATAAAAATTACGGTAAAAAAATTGAATTTTATCATTTTAAATTTCTGTTATTAATTTTAATAATATATTTATTTTTTAAATAATATATGTATGATAAAAAAAATATGTTTATTTGTTTGGAGTACAAATTTTATTATTATATTTGTATGTTCATGATTTTAATTATACTTTTAAATACTTTGAATAGATTTATTTTATTATATTATAGTTTACATATAAATATATGTTCCATCACGTAATTAAATAAAGATATATTTTTTTAATAAAAAAATTTAATAACCAAATTAATCATTAATTATGTGGGTAAGAAGTGATCCATGGCAAAAAGAGGCGCTGGTTATACTGAAAAAAGAGGTTGTGTGGGAGGGCAGTAGATGGCGATGACGTTGGCGCTTCGTATCCCAACTATGGTTAAGATAAGGACCAATTACAATGTGACACATAATGAAGGGTAACTTACATGTTATTTTAAAGGGGGTTGGGTAGAATTCACCATATATATATATAGGCAAGTAAAGAATGTTAGAAGACTATCAGAATTTATTATTTTTTGTTATCAACTAGTTACTAATATTTAAAAGTATAGGATAAAGTATATTGTTAGATTATTAAACTATAGAAATTAAATTAACGATTAAGTAATGACAAAAAATAATAAATTTTGAATATTTATCTAACAAGTATAAAGGTTCTTGTATACCATTTTGAACAGGCTCAAAGTGAGGGATAACAAAAATGCTTATAAAGGAGAAAACATGACACTTTCTTATGCATGTTTAAATGACATTTTTTTATTATTTTTAAAATATATAATTTTTTATAAGAATTAAATAATATATTTTTTAATCTATTTGAATAAAATAATCTTCAATAATATATTATTAATGTAATAAATTTAATTTATTTTTAATATTTTAACTTATTATAAAAATATTTAATTTAAAAATTTTTAATATTTTATGATTAATGATAAAATATTAAAAATAAATAAATTTTATTACTTTAACAATAAATATATATTTCATATTATTATTATTATTATTATTATTATTATTATTACATAATATAAAATATTTTACCTTTTTTAAAAAACTATTCAATTTAAAAATCTTTATAAATTTCATGATTAATGATAACATATCAAAATAAATAAAATATATTATAATAATAAAAAATATGTTTTATATTATTATTTTTACTACTATAATAATGTTAATAATAATATAAATATATATATATATATTACTATTAGTATAATTAATTTATTTACTTTTAATCATTAAATATATAAAAATTTTAAATTAAATATTTTTGTAACAAATTAAAATACTAAAAATTAATATCTATTACAATAATAATAAGTTTATATTTATAATATATATTATTTATTTTCTTGAATAGCCAAATACTTATCACTAATTTATATACAAAAATAATTATGAAAGAGTATTTTAGTTAAATAAATTAAAATGTATGTCATTTAACTTTTGCTAAGGAGATTAGAGAAGTGTATATTTCAGAAATAAAAAAATATTATTTAGACATCTAATAAAAAAAAGTGTCATTTTCTACAAAGAATTATTATAGATATTGAAATTATCTTTGTGAGAATAAAAATTAAAAAAAATACATACTAACAATTTAGATTAATTAGTATCATTTATATTTATATAGAATATTTGTATATTAATTGTAGGATTGTATGCTTTTCTTACTTTGATTCTTCTAGCACCTATATATACCCATATGTATTGTACCTTTGTGACATACTCAATAATATATTATCCTTTCTCCAGTTTAGTCTCTTATTTCTAACATGGTATCAAGAGAATAAGTTTCTTTTTTTCCCATGAAAATTCGTTCATAGCCCTTTTGTTTTTCTCTTTCGACAATGCTTTTTACCCTCGTTTTTTTTTTACCTTTTTCTGACGCTTTGGTTTGTCACCACCGCCACCAGTGTGTTTGCCTCGTCGTCAAGATTCTAACGCCTCCAGACTCGTCGCCTGCCACCGCCGAACATGCTCTCACGCGCCACTTGAATATCGCTGTCTGTTTTAGGTGACTCTCTCCAGACGCCATCCAGCACCGTTGGATCAACGCCCAGGATTAATGGCATCAGATAGCGCCACATGTCAAAGCTAGCAAACACCTGCGGATCTGCTCCAGCCCGCGTCGAACCCGACCCGGCTCGCCTCTCCGACCCGCGTGCCACCTCCCTGTCCGCCTCAGCGCTGACGCGTTTCCCTTCTCCTATCACGTGTTGCCACATGTCGCCTTTTCCTGTTGACGTGGCTGCTTACGTGGCATCTAACGTGGCAGACAGTGAAACCCTCCCTAAGATTTTTTGGTGAGCTCTTTCCAATTTTGCCATCTATTTGCTCATTTTCAGCCTCAGATTTGCAGTTTTCTCTCCTCTCTTTGATCTTTGTCTCTACTATTATGGAAAACTCAAATGATTTTGCTGTCACAGACAGAAAGGGTAAATTTTATCAAAACTGTAACCATTCTGGGCACCTCTTCTCAAACTGTCCTTCTGTTGAATATCGTAAATGCCAACAAAAATGTCACATTAGCTACAATTGTCCACAACTGTTCTGCCATTACTGAAAGCTCTCGGGACATTTTATTACTATCTGTCCTACTTGCCCACCACATCCTGATCACCTCAAGTATCATTCTCATCCCAACTTCTCCAAGAATGTGTCTGCTCTTGCTGTTGCTGCTACTACTGAATCTACCACCTCTGCTCCTCTCAACCTGTCTTCTGTCTCTTTATCTGATATTGCATCTCTTCTTAAGCATCTTCTCTCCCTTTCTGGTAATAGTCCTGTTGCTTTTTTGACTCCTCTAGGTAATTCTAAATGGTAATTTGACTCCGGTTGCTTTAATCACATGTCTCCTTTGCATCATCTTTTCTCGTCTTTGTCAACCACTACAAATGTACTTTCTGCCTATACTGCTAATGGTTCCCTCTTGCGTGCAATACACAAGGGTTCTATCTCCCAGTCAACTCTTAATCTCCATGATACTTATTATATTCCAAAATTTAACTTCAATCTTATTTCTGTTGGTCAACTTGTTGATCTCAATTTTGATGTCAATTTTTTCATTTCCGATTGTCGTGTTCAAGATTGTCGGATGGGACAAATCATCGGGACTGGATGTAAGGTTAGAAGATTGTTTGAACTCGAGAATCTTCATATTCCTCTTGTGCCAAATCTCTGTGATGCTTCTTCTCCATCTACCATTCACTTGTGGCATCACCATCCTGCCCACAGCTCCTTAGAAAAATTGCGTCCTCTTGTGTCTCATGGTATTTTGGGTCAGGTTAAAAAAGAGTATTTTGATTGCATTTCTTGTCAAACTGCCAAACAACTTGCTTTGTCTTTTCAGAATAATTCCTCTCTTACTTCTTTTTCGTTTTCATTAATGATTATTCACGCTTTACTTGAGTTTATTTGATGACTAATCGCCATGAGCTACCTCAAGTTTATATTAATTTTGCCACTATGATTAAAACTCAGTTTTCCAAGGTCATTAAGGTTTTTCAACGTGATAATACTATGGAATACCGTGATTCCAAACTTTTAACCTTTCTTGTAGAACGACAGGGTACTTTTCCTGAGTTTTTTTTTTGCCTTGGTACGTCTCAACAAAATGGACGAGGTGAACGCAAACACTATCACATTCTTGACTCTGTTCGTGCAATGCTTCTTTCTTCTTCGTGTCCTGAGTAGGGGGTGTTGAAAACCGATACAGGCCGAACAAAACTGATCAACCAAACCAGAAAAATCGAAAACCAAACAAACCAAAAACAAAAAATCGAAAAAATCATGTTTTGCTATTTTTCTTGCGGTTCAGTTTGGTTTTCGATTTTGACTCTAAAGCCCCTAACTGAACCAGTCACTTAAAAAACCCTAAAAGGCCCAAACACTAGATAGCCTAAACCTAGGAGCACCACTCTTAGTCTCTCACAGTCTTTCTCTAACGAAGGAACATCAATCCCCAAGCCCCAGCCGCCGAGCCCCTTCCTCCCATCACAGTCTTCTTTCACCGTCCACAGCACCGTCAACAACTCACCGAATAGCACCTCGCAGACAGCACCTCGGCGTGGTCCTCTCTCTTTCCCTTCCTCCTTTCGCAGTTCACAGTCGCTGTTTCCCTCCCTCGCATCGCAAATTCTCCCTTTCCGTCCCTCGCTCCCTCGCAGTCGCAGCCTCTCCCTTTCCTTCCATCGCAGGTGAAGCCGCCGTCATCGTCACTCATCGCTCGTCAGTCACACTTCAAAGACATCGTCCATCGTCTTTTGCGCTACAGTAGCATTTTTCTGCATCTAGAATAGGGATGCCTCTCAAGTAAATTATTTGTTCTAATTTTTTTGGATTTGGTTATTTGTTCTTAGTTCTAATTTTATTTTGCTATTATGACTTTTAGTTTAGGATTCTTGGTCCTGTTCTTTCTAATTTGTTCTTGTAGCTTTGATAATTTGTAGTTCTCTAATTTAAAAATTTGTGGCTATTAGATAATTTCTTTTTGAAAAATTGTTCTGAGTGTTCTTGTTTTAATTATCTAATTTGAATTTTATGATTTGCTGTTCTAATTTATGTTATTTTAATTTTAGTGTTGTTGTAATTTTGATATGTTTCTAATTATTTATTTAATTTTTCTTGTATATATATTATTATCTAGTCATGGTTCCCTTTCTTTGCTGAATTTAGTCATTAGAGATAATAATGATTGAGCTGTAAAACATAATCAGCATATACCATGTTGCTTTAGTATTCATATTTTTATAATATTTTTTTGAAAGACAGTTTTAAATCACCTCATACATGTACAACATATAGAAGTAGTGATTGATTGATAATAGTTGTTGCTTTCCACCACCCTTATTCTTATTGCTATGATTTAGTCAATTTCTTTACCAGCTTAAGTTTTGCATACAATTATTCATATGGCTCTCGTATTATGGCTTAATTTTGTTAGGCAAGGATGGCTATAATTTTACATTTTTCTAATGACTGAAAAACTGAACAAACCGAACCAAACCAAACTGATTTTAATTGGTTTGGTTCAGATGGTTTTAGTTAACAAACCAAACCAAACCGAACTGCAGTTTAATTAAACGATTGGATCGGATTACTTTTCTCTAAAAAATCGAACCAAACTGCACCGCGAACACCCTTAGTTCTGAGCGTACTTGTGGTGAAGCTATTCTTACTGCTGTTCATGTTATCAATAGACTTTCTTCTTCTATCCTTGATAACATTACTCTCTTTGGGCATCTTTATCATACCTCTCGAGATTACAGTTCTCTTTGAGTTTTTGGTTGTGTCTGTTTTGTCATTCTTCAACCTCATGAATATAATAAACTTGAACCTCGAGCTCGCATATGTTGTTTCCTTGGTTATGACGTTGAAAAAAAGGGTTATCGTTGTTGGGATCCTCTCTCTAGACTTATTTGTATATCTCTTCATGTTGTATTTTGGGAGCATCACATGTTTTCTCGGTTTTCCTCCTTTGAGTCCATTCTTCCTACTCAGTCATCCTTTTTCAATAATCCCAATATTGATCTTTTTTCTAGTGATGGTTCTACATGTTTTACCTTGAGTCAACCTCTACAACCTCCTACTCTTCCGTCTTCTCCATCTCTCAATGATTCCAGACTGGACGATACTCCAACTCCTGCCGTCATGCCTCCTCCTTCTACTCGTTCCTCTAAGGCAAGAAATCTACCTCCTCATCTTCTTGATTATCATTATTTTTCTACTATTCTTCATCAATATGAACTTAAGTCATTCAGAGAAGCCTCCACAAATCCAAACTGGCAGCAAACAATGCTGGAAGAAATCCAGACACCTGAAAAAGTACACACTTGGAATTTAGTTGATCCTCCTTCTGATAAGGAAGTTATGGGTAGTAGATGGGTATACAAGATAAAGACTCGCTTTGATAGTTCTATTGACTATTATAAGACACGATTGGTTGCTCAAGGTTGTACGCAAGAGTATGGCATTGACTATGAAGAGACTTTTGCTCTTGTTACTCGTCTCACATCTGTTCGAGCTCTCCTTGCCATTGCTGCAGTAAAAAAAATGGTCTCTTAATCAGATGGACGTAAAGATGCATTTTTTAATGGGAATTTAAAAAAGAAGGTCTATATGAAACTACCTCCGGGTTATCCTTGTCCTTCTAGTAAAGTATGTCTCCTTCGCAAGGCCCTTTATGGTCTTAAGCAAGCTCCTTGTAAATGGTTTGACAAGTTTAGCACCACTATATGCAATCTCAGTTTCACTTGCAGTCCTCATGAGAATGCTCTCTTTATTTGTAAAAGTGAACGTGGAGTTGTTCTTCTGCTTTTGTATGTTGATGACATGATCATTATGGGAGATGATGTTGATGGTATCTCTTATCTCAAAACCTCCCTTCACCATACTTTTGAGATGAAAGATCTTGGTTCTCTCAGTTATTTTCTTGGTCTCGAGGTCATATTCATAAATGATGGTATCTATCTCTCTCAAGCTAAGTATGCTTTAGATCTTCTTGCTCGCATCGGGATTACAGATAGTCGCATTGAGTCTACTTCCCTTGAGCCTAATATTCGATTTACACCTATGGATGGCATTGTTTTGGATAATTCTACTCTTTATCGACAGTTAGTTGGAGGTCTCGTCTACTTGACTGTTACTCGACCAGACATCGCCTATTCAGTTCATGTTCTTAGCCAGTTCTTATCAGCTCCTCGTACTACTTACTATGCGGTAGTTCTTCGCATTCTTTGCTACATCAAATGCACTCTATTTCATGGCCTTTATTTTTCTGCCCATTCATCTTTATCTCTTCAGGCGTATTCAGATGCTGATTGGGCTGGTGATCCCACTAATCGTCGTTCTATTACTGATTATTGTCTGTTTCTTGGTGACGCTCTCATTTCTTGGTGAGCTAAGAAGCAAATGTTCACTGCTCGATCAAGCACAGAAGCTAAATAATGTGCTCTCGCTAACACCACTACTGAGATTGTCTCAATTCGTTGGCTTCTCGCAGACTTGGGTGCTCCTCAGTCATCCCCAACCGATATTTTTTGTGACAATCACAGTGCTATTCAGATTGTGCATAATGATGTGTTTCATGAACGCACCAAACACATTGAGATAGATTGTCACTTTGTCTGGCAACGTCTCCTTATTGATGTATTTGCCTCGTCACTGTTAGAATTCTAGATCAGACTGCTGATATATTCACAAAGGCTCATCATCCTACTCGTTTCGGACTCTAGTATATATCCAAACTCAAGATGGTATCCTTAACTCCCACTTGAGTTTGAGGGGAGATGTTAGAGAATAATTAGAATCTAATCATTAGTATCATTTATATTTATATAGAATATCTGTATATTAATTGTAATATTGTATGCTTTTATTACTTTAATTCTTCTAACACCTATATATATCCCTATGTATTATATCTTTGTGACATACTCAATAATATACCATTTTTTCTTTAGTTTAATCTCTTGTTTCTAACAAATAACTAATTTTTAAGTAGTAATTTTTTTTTGTAAAATTATGTTTTATTTTTTTTAAATTTGCAGTTTAAAAATTTAAATTAAAAATTGGTATATATTAACTCAAAAAAGTTGACTCCCTAACTAAATTCTAAAAGTTTATTTCAATTATTATTTGATATCTGCAAAAACTTTATTCAAAAAAGGTCAATTCTATAAAGATTTCAATTAGGAGTTAACTTTTTTAATTCTAAATTTTAAACTTTAAATTTTAAATTTTAATTTTTAAATTTTATATTTTAAATTCTCTAAAAATAAATATTAAAAAATAATTTTATAAAATATAATACTCTATAATAAATCAATATTTACATAAAATATATGTTAAAATATAAAATATATATTAAAAATAAATAAAAATATACATATATTATACAAATAATTAATTTTTTGTGTGTATATAATATTTTTTATATAATATATAAAAAATTAATTAATAATATAATAAATTCTTGACATTTTAGTTAGTTTCTAATATTATGACGTAAATATTTTAATAAAATTATTATTTTATAAATTTTTAATTACCACATTTTATATTCTTTCTATATAATGTTTAATCTTATTTTTTCATTTTCTCTTGCTCTTTATTTTTTTTAGGTTACCTAGTGGTGAAACTTCATCACGCCAAGGGAGGCAATCCCCCCCCCCCCTCCTTCCGGCCTGACCCCAATTAAAATTTCTTGTGTGCATATAATTTTTTAATTTTTATATTGGTCCCTAATTAATTTTATTATTTTGTTCCTTAATTTTTACATTGACCCTATAATTTTATTTTTTCTTTCCTTCTAAAGTGATGATTTTTATATTGGCCCTTTAGAAATTTCTTGTGTGCATATAATTTTTTAATTTTTATATTGGTCCCTAATTAATTTTATTATTTTGTTCCTTAATTTTTACATTGATCCTATAATTTTATTTTTTCTTTCCTTCTAAAGTGATGATTTTTATATTGGCCCTTTAGAAATCATCCTAGGCCTAGCTAGCTCCGCTCCTGAGGTTACTCCATATTTTTAATACTAATATTATTTTTTATTAATTGATAGAGTAAAGTATTGTTTTTGTCCCTAATGTTTGGGGTAAATTTTATTTGTGTCCCTAACGTTTAAATCGTTCTATTTGTATCCCTAACGTTTGTAAAAGTGATTCAATGTTATCCTACGTCAATTACACATCATGGGCGCTTTAGTTTGAGTTTTAAAAATTTCTTCTTGAAATTAGAATACAAATGTCTGTGATAGAATGGATGATCTACTCCGAAAAATAACTCATCAAATGTTGAAACCAATTCCTACAACATTTACATAATTCACTTTCCTAGGAACATAATTGAATCTAAACACAAATAGTGGGTATAATATTAAAATCGAACACATCCAAGTGAGACTTAATTGAGAATGAATACATTCAAGTGAGAAAAATTGAAAAATATAATCTGATTTGTTAGTATAATTGATAGTAGGATAACATTGAATCACTTTTATAAACGTTAAGGATACAAATAGAACGATTTAAACGTTAGAGACACAAATAAGACTTACCCCAAACGTTGAGGATAAAAACGATACTTTACTCTTAATTGATATAAATTGATTAATAAAATTTAATTCATTTTTTTATATTGATTTCTCTTTATATTTATAAATTAATATTAATTTCACATAAATTTTTTTATATCCTCTCATATAATATCTTGTCTCTTATTTTTTTCTCTATTTTTAGTTAATATTTTGCATAATTATTTGAAAATTTTGTTAATGACCATAGATCTTTTTTAGTTTGCTAAAAAACTGGCTCATTATTTATTAGGTGATAAACTTTCTAAAACAATGTAATGTATGATGTCTTTACAATAATTTTTTGAGAAAATGACACTCCCTCTCCTGACAACATGCTAAATTGACACTCCTCTCCTCTCTATTTATAAAATGTACACTCTCCTCCCTTATAACTTTTAGAAAACCTCCTCTTTAATCCATTTTAATTTTTTTGTGTTAACTAATGTTAACTTTATCTATTTTTCAAGAAAAATAAATTATTTTTAACAAAATACTCTTTAGCAAAAAATTTATTTTTTTGTCATTAAATTTTACTTACCAAAATACCCTTTAATAAATTATTTTTTATTGATTAAATTATATTTTTATCAAAATATATTTTAAAAAAATTAATAATTAAATTATTTTTTTCTAAGATATCCTTTCATAATTTTTTAATTATTAAATTATAATTTTACCAAACTTTTTGTTAATATTTTTTTATATTTTACTATTAATTTTTTAATATCAATATATATTATTTTAATATTAAATAAAAAATCATACCATTGTTAATATGTATAACAATTAATATATATTGATATTAATATTGAAAAATAATTTTACTAAGATTTTTTTAATATTAAAATAATATATATTGATATTGAAAAATTAATAGTAAAATATTAAAAAAATGTTAACAAAAATTTTGATAAAATCATAATTTAATAATTAAAAAATTATTAAAAGGTATCTTAGAAAAAAATTATTTAATTATTAATTTTTTTAAAAATATTTTGAGAAAAATACAATTTAATCAATAAAAAAATTTATTAAAGGGTATTTTGGTAAACAAAATTTAATGACAAAAAAATAAAATTTTTGTTAAAAGGTATTTTTGTAAAAAATAATTTATTTTTTCTTGAAAAATGGATAAAATTAACATTAGTTAACACAAAAAAAATTTTGTGTTAAAAAATTTTTTTAATATTAAAAAAATCTTAGTAAGATTATTTTTCAATATTAATATCAATATATATTAATTATTATACATATTAACAATGGTATGATTTTTTATTTAATGTTAAAATAATATATATTGATATTAAAAAATTAATAGTAAAATATAAAAAAATATTAACAAAAAGTTTGGTAAAATTATAATTTAATAATTAAAAAATTATGAAAGGATATCTTAGAAAAAAATAATTTAATTATTATTTTTTTAAAAAATATTTTGGTAAAAATATAATTTAATCAATAAAAAATAATTTATTAAAAGGTATTTTGGTAAGTAAAATTTAATAACAAAAAAATAAATTTTTTGCTAAAGAGTATTTTGTTAAAAATAATTTATTTTTCTTGAAAAATAGATAAAGTTAACATTAGTTAACACAAAAAAATTAAAATGGATTAAAGAGGAGATTTTCTAAAAGTTATAAGGGAGAAGAGTGTACATTTTATAAATAGAGGGGAGGAGAGTGTCATTTTAGCATCTCGCAGGGGAGGGGAGTGTCATTTTCTCTAATTTTTTTTATTTTATTTGGTCTAGTTGTATTCATCACTTGTATATTGTCTTTATTATTTACATATCATTTTTTTCTTTCAATAATTTATATTTTTTAATATTATATAATTATAATAATAATGTTACGTTGAAACTGCAGACTGTTATGATTCATGAAAAAGTGAATGGTATATTTTGTTATTGAAATATTATATTTATATTTGTATTACACTTAATAATTTCATTCTTACATTATATTTTTAATATAACTAAAAAAAGAAAAATAAATAAATAAAAGTGACTATTTAAAAAATAAGATAAAAATAATTATATAAAATTAAATGAATTAATTTCAATTGAATATTTTATAATTTTACTTAATAGCCTAATTTATATCTAAATTTTATAATTACATAGTTATTAATTAGATTTTACATTAATTATATATTTATAAAAATACATATCTGTCTGGGACCTAGTTATAACTAATTAATTTTGCATCACTATTAGAAAATTAAAATGTTAATTCTAGTTTGTCTTACCGACAGTTGGTGAGTGGTCTATATCCTATTTTATCATCATCTTATTAAGAGACGGCAATCATAACGTATGAGGATATTGAGAGTCATCGATAATTTTTTATCATGGAAAAATATAAAAAAAAAATTATAAAAGTTGACTTTTTAGAGTTTGGATTTGGAAATTCAATGATGTATGAGGAAACTTAATCCTAAGACATTTCTAATACATACATATGTTATAAAACCATAGTAAATTTCATTGTAACTGAAATAACATTTGCTTTTCAATAAAGTCAAGAGACATTTGAAAACGAACAAAGAAAGAGGTTATTCACATGCAATACATAATAATAAAAAATAAATAAATGAAGAAACAACTTTGTGAAAACTTAAATTTTGGTTTGACAAAGGGCTTTTGCATAACCTTAAGTAAAAGGAGAATCTCAAATAAAACTCATTGTAATTTTTTCTTTGGAAAAGTTGGAGAAAAAAAACTTGTGTTAGATTTTATTTAAAAAGTTTATGGGATTTCATACTTGTGCTTTTGTCTTTTAATTTTCTTTTGCTTTTTTATTTTCTTTATATATATATTCAACCCACATTTATCAGAATCTGCATACATAAATTAATAAAAAAAATATAGATAAACAATTCCTAACCTATCAACTTAAATAACTGCAATTAATAATTATTAATTTTATATTTTTAAAAATAAAATTTAAATAATTATTAATTAATAACAATTAATTAATATGAAATGCAATTTAAAAATGTTTGTTGGTTTGTTGTTGACTAAATCTCTTGTTAATTATTTAGCAAAATTGATTAATAAAATTTATTTGTTAAAAATAATTTTATATTTATATAGATTAAAAATACTAAAAAATTGTTAGTTCCTAAAAAAAAAAAATCAAATAAAACAAATTCACATACAAATATGGAATAGACAAAGGAGGAAGAAATTAAGAAAGAAGAAGTTAGGGGCTGAAAGTACAAAATGATTAGGTGAATGTAGTAGATGATTTTGGAATGCAATAATGTATTATATAATTTTGATTTTGTACTGAATGCCTTATTATTTTACCTATTTTAAAATAATGCAATTTAATTCTAACAATGCAAATTTCGTTTTTCTTCTTTTGACGTGCAGAATATATATTTTTATTTTATTTATAGATATATTCAGAAACATATGATATTCACAATAATCAAGGGAATTCGAATATTTTCATGTTAGAAACTTAGAATAATTAATTGAATCAATCTATTTTTTAAACTGTTAGCCAATAATTTAAAATAATAAAATGTAAAAAATCATTTTAAAATATATATTTTATATATAATATATTATTTTATTATATCTAATTTAATTCTGATTAAATTTCATTGAATTTTTAAATTTGTGACTTTTTAATTTGTTTTTAGTAGTTTGACAGAAAAGGACGAGTAGAAGAACATATTAGAGTTTTTTTTTTGGTTGTTTAAAGGAGAAGAACATATTTTGTTTTATTGTATATAATGAGAATATAGAAAGGTGTTTGTATATAATTTTTTAAAAATATTTTTTATTATTTTTAAGTTTTTTTCCGTTTAAATACCATTAGTGCCCATTTAAGTTTTTGAAAAGTAATTAAGAATCCTAATTTATGTTCTTAATTATTTTTCTAAATTCTAAATAAATAAAATTTTGAATTTTTTAATTTTGATATTTTTAAAAAATAATATATATATTTAAATATTTTAATTAGTTTATTAAATATTAAAGAATAATTAAGATAATGAATTAGGATTTAGGATTTAAAACCTCCAATTATTATTTGAGAAATGCTAGAATTTTGGACTATTACTTTTAGCATCAACCTAATTTTTAGTTTAGTAATTTAATAATAATATATTTTATCTTTTATTTTTAAATATTAAAAATTAATTAATGACAAAAAATAATAAATTTTGATAAAATTTTATGTCATTCCTTCCATTACTCTTCTAAGTCTTTAGGGGTTTCAACGACGTCGATGGGTGAGAGGGGCATCAATGGAATGAGATAGCAATGGGGTGAGAGGGTGATGGCGATGGAATAAGGACGTGGCAGCGACAAAGCAGGGTGGTAGCCAGTTTTTCATTGGCAAAAGGGAGAGCTATAGCCCGTCAAAATTAAAATTTTATAAAAATTAAGTCCAGTTGATTACAGTTTTATAAACTCAGTCATACTATGTTCAAGTCCCGCTTTGGCTAGGTTATTGTGAAACTAATAAAGACGAATGACTAATAAAACCACTTGGCTATTTAACTTCTTGTTAAATATACCCAGTTTCATAAAATATATTACATACATATAATTAAATTATATTTTATACATTAATTAATTACTTTTGATATAACTGATTCGATCAATCAACAATAATCATTTGAACCATTAACCTATTAATTCACGATCGTGATCAAGTTGATTGTCGGATAAGTTTGGATTTATCATTTATGGGTTAACCGATAGTAGTGATAAAAAATAGGAATGACAATGAGATAGATAAAAACATGTATTTTAAATCAAGTTGGATTGGTTTAGTAGTTAATTTATTAAGTCTCCTTAAATAAATATTGGGAGTTTGAATATTGCTTTATGCATTACATGGAGCTCAATATTTCAATGGATTAGTTCTTCACCTAAAAAATATTATGAAAAACCAAAAAACATATATTTTACGAATATTAACTATTTTTCTTATTATCCCACAAGTATTTCATTTATCGTCCCAAATTTATATCCACGCTTATTTTATAAACTCATATCTATCCCGCTTCAAATGAGATAATTTTTTTTTTTTTAAAAAAAATCATTCCTCATGAGTGAAATATAATCTATTACTTATAAAAAAATATAAAGTACTAAAATGTGAAATTTTTCACAAATAAAACGACCAAAAGAGATACCATCTTTGTCATTATTTCCAGTTATTATTCTTTTTCTACTGCCTTTCAGAGTTAGATTTATTTGAATTTTATAAAGACTGTACTTATAATAAATTGTATTTGAAAAAGGGATCTTCATCTTGTTCATAAATCCTTGTTAAGAACTAATATCACAGGAATTTTTTGTTTGGCAATAAACCGTTGTTTAAACGATTTGTATATATATTTTTTAAGTATTTAATTTTAATGCATTATTAATTAATTTAGATTGATCTAGTAGTTAATTCATTAGTCTAGTTAAGTAAGTATTAAGAGATTCAAATCTCACCTTATACATGTAGTAATTTATTGGCCAACAATAAATCCTTAAATGCGACGAATTAATCGTTAACTTAATAAAGTAGAAAATATTATTAAAAAAAATAATAAATTATCAGTGTAAAGAATTTTACACAATATTCAATCAGATTTATATATTTAAATAGCTTTTGAAATAATAAATTTAAAATTTTTTTAATATGACAATTAATTGTTTGTATAAAATTTTTTATACTAATGACATATGAAAATTAAACAATTTTTTAATTTGTGATTTTAAACCATGATTTACATACAAATAAAATAGTTATACTTTGTATGTTAAAAAATCCTAATGCTCATGTACATTTTGAGGTTAATATGTATAATACATTATGAATATATAATAATTGGAAGTCTTAGTATATTTTTATAATTATTTTTCTAATACTTAATAAATAAAGATTTAAATAAATTTGCTATTTTTCAAAAATTCAGATTTAAACCTTTTTATTTAAAAATTAGAAAAATAATTAAAAAATAGTTAATTAAAACTTTAATGTTTTTCATGTATAAGGTAGCGTTTGTTTTGAGGTAATGGGACAGAGATTGAAGGATTGGGACTCAATATCATATTTGTTGGCTTAAAGACTTGTATTAAAATTTCAGTCTCTATTTTTAAAATTTAAGTATTTAAGTACCTCTAAAAAGTAAAAATACAGGAGACTGAGTTTTTTAGAATAGAGACTAAAACTTTAATAACATTTTATACTTAAAATACTCCTATTTCAATTAATTAATTTTAACTTTATTTTTTGTACAAATTAAATTATAAATTCATTCTTATTTCAATCTCTATCTTTCGCTTTATATTAAATACAATATTAAAACTTATTTCACTCTTTATTTTTCAGCATTTATCTCTCTATTTTAGTTTTTTTATTTTGTGTTTCTTCCAAATGCTACTTAATAAATTTCTCATATTTTAGACACGTGACACATTTGGTTACAATGATTTTCAACTTGAAGTGATAGGACGGGCGGATAGATTAGTTACTAGTTAGCTCTCCCTTTTGTCATTTATGAAGAAATTAATTTGTAGATTAAGACTTAAAAAATTGATTACAATTATGTTGATGAACGTCCGATGTAAGCCCTGGGTCGGTGCCTCACCAAGTCTTATCGTCCTGTCCCACTTTAGGACTTTTTTAAGTATTTATGTTTTCAGTACCATTACATATATAAACTTTTTTACAACGTAGTTTACAAGATTATTACGAAGGTCCTTGTTAATAGGTTCAGTTCTTATTTTGTGGGGATTATTAGCCCGCTTCAAAGAGAATTTATTTTGAAATGAGAAACTCCTGACAACATCATTATTGCTCAAGAAGTTTTTCACTTTATAAAAAAGACTAAATCAAAAAAAGGTACACTAGCCTTTAAAATTGATCTAGAGAAAGCTTCTGACAAACTGGATGTTTTTAGCTCATACCCTTAAGAGTTAAGAACTTTGGTTTTTTTATTCCTACAATTAATTTGATTATGAATTGTGTCACTGCTTCCTTCTTATCTATTCTTTGGAATGGGAATCGTCTGAATGGTTTTACTCCTAGCCGGGGTCTTAGACAAGGAGATCCTATGTCACCCTATCCTTTTGTATTGCGTATGGAGCGATTGGCATGCTTTATTAGTTATCAGGTTGATTTGGGCTTGTGGGAGTCAGTTGTTGTTTTTAGAGGGGGACCAAGAATATCCCACTTAATGTTTGCGGATGACTTGCTTCTATTCTGTAAAGCTACAAAGAGACAAGTGCAAAATGTGATGTTGGTTTTAGAGACTTTTTGCAAAGCATCTGGGATGAAGATTAATGTGGAGAAGTCTAAAGCGCTTTGCTCCAAGAATGTCTCTGCAACAAGGAAAGAGGTTTTCACTGGGGTATACTCTATCAGATTTGTCCATGACGGCAAGTATCTTGGAGTTACTTTCAGCCATTCTAGGGTGACCCGTTCAGCTTTCAATGGTGTCCTGGATAAGATTCAAGTAGACTAGCAAGGTGAAAAGGGAATTTAATTACTCAATCGGGCTGGTAGACTCTGCTTGATTAATTCTGTTGCAGCCGCTATTCCCACGTACCAGATGCAGGTCTCTATTTTTTCCAAAGGAATCATTAGTAAATTGGAGTCTATGATGAGGAATTTTCTTTGGAAAGGACAAGTTGATAGAAGATGATTGAATCTTGTTAGTTGGAAGGTACTGGTTACTCTAAAAATATATGGAGGTTTGGGAATTAGAGATCCTTATTGTGTGAATATTGCTCTTCTTGGGAAGCTAATTTTGACTTTTTTCCAGCAGCCAAACAAGTTATGGGTCTAATTGTTGGATGCCAAATACCGATCATCTCTATATAACTGTTTTAGTTGTCCTAAGAACAAGGGCTCTCACATTTGGAGGAGTCTTTGCAAGGTTTGGAAAGTGTTGAAGGATGGGTTTGCTTGGTGTATTGGGGATTTGAACCAGAATTTTTGGTTTTCTAACTGGAGGAGAGAAGGACGGTTATCTAACGATATGTATTATGTTCACATTTCTGATTCGAATCTCCGGATACATGATATTTGGTCGGTTGGTAGGTGGAATTTGGATACTCTTTATTCTCCTTTATCTCAAAATCTGAAAGGTAATATTCTCTCTTACAATCCAGATGTACAAGCAGGTCCGAAAGTGGGTTGGTATTGGTTTGGGTCTGCTGCCAAAGTCTATGACTCACACAATGGTTACTTATGGTTGTGTAAGAAGCTTTTTGGTTGGGAGGAGTGGGAGAATTGGCTTTGGCTTTGGCGTCAGCTTGTTCTGGAAAAGCACAAGTTTTTGGCTTGGTTGTGTCTTAAGGAGGCTCTTCCTACTGTAAGTTTTCGCTTTAGAAGAGGGATGTCGTCATCGGATAGGTGCCCAAAATGTATTTCTAACCAGGAATCGGTTTTACATTGTATTTGGGATTGCCCAGAAGCTCAGCTTGTATGGCATAGGTTGGATATTTCTTGTCATCCTTTGGATTTGAAGAACTGGTTCTTGTATCATAGCAGATAGCATCCGTTCAAGTTCTTTTCGGGACTTGGTGGATATGGCGAGCAAGGAATAATGACATCTTTAATCCTCATGAAACTTGACCTCCGGAAAAAGTGATTTAATTTGTCTGGCATTAACTTCAGAAAAGGAGCTTAGGAATATTTTTGAATTACAACGTATGTCCCTTCCCTCTACTCTAAATGGTTTTTGGAATCCCCATCCATTGGTACTTTCAAGATTAATTGTGATGCTAGTTATCTTGGTTCGGGTGATAGTGTTGGTTTTGCTTGTGTCATTAGAGATTGTAATGGGAGTTGGCAAAGGGGGTGTTTGGGAATGATTGAGAGTAATAGTATTCTTCAAGGGGAATTGTTTACTATTTGGAAAGGATATCTCTTAGCTTGAGATGTAGGTCAACGAGATGTTATTTGTAAGACGGATTGTGTGGAAGCATTTAATCTTGTTACTAATCACCAAGATGGTTTTGGATTTATTGATCCATTGGTGCTCAAAATAAGAGATATCATGTATTAGAATTGGCGTGTTGACTTTCGTTTGATTATGAGAGATGCAAACACGGTGGCAGATACTATGGCAAAGATGGCGATGAAGTTACAACTTTCTCATGTAGAGCTTCCTTCACCTTGGGAGGAGTTTAAAAGTAGTCTTAAAAAGGACTATCCTTCTATTTAAGCAGATCATTTGTTTTGTTTTTCTTTCTTTAGTTTATTTCAGTCACCAAAAAAAAAACTTACAAGTTAATATAAGTTAGCTTAAGTTCAACAAAAACAATTCTCACATTAATGTGTGTGTAAATACACACTCACTCAACCGTTTCAATAGCGCGTTTAGATTATGAAAGACAGTTTTTTTTTTCTCGATCAAAACACTAACCTTGAAGATTCAAACGACGCTCGAAATCTCTCAAAAAACTGTTAAAATCGTTGCAAAAAATTAAGAAAATCTACAAGAGAAGTTCAAAATCTCCATAAAAAAGCACATAAACAAAAGACAAAAAATTATTCAAGGTATTGTTTTACTAATCGTCCAGTTTTTCACTTTTGTCTTTTTCATTTCGATCGCAAAACACTAGATAGTCATACTTCTATTTATTAAGTAGATTCATTATGTGTTCTTGGTTTAAAATACATATTATTGTTATTACTATTCTCATCATATTGTTCAATCGGTGATAACTGTTTTACGTACTGTTTCGCGTATAGTTTAATGTGTATTTTCATGTGTTTTTGAGCATGTTTGCATGTTTGAACTGAGTTTTGTCTCTAGGAATTGAGTTTGTATAAATAGAAACTTTCGCTGTATTTCAAGTAAATTTGCGTGTAACTAATGCTGTTGTTCTTGAATATTATTCTTATGCTTCTGGTATCATTTTATACATGTTTGGTTGACTTGAATATTATTTTGAACTCATATTATGTCATGTAATCAAAAAAATAATAGAGGTGTATATGGTTGGTATTTCGGTGTATATCAAGTGAATTTGAGTGTAACTGGTGTTGTAGTCGTATCCTTGGTGTAACTAGAAACAGAATATTGTCCTTGTGCTTCTGGTGTCATTTTATGCATGTTTGGTTGACTTGAATATCATTTTGAACTCATATTATGTCATGTAATCAAAAAAATAATAGAGGTGTATATGGCTGGTATTTCGGTGTATATCAAGTGATTTCGAGTGTAACTGGTTCTGTAGTCGTATCCTTGGTGTAACTAGAAACAGAATATTGTCCTTTAGCTTCTAGTGTCATTTTATGCATGTTTAGTTGACCTGAATATCATTTTGAGCTCATATTATGTCATGTAATCTAAAAAATAATAGAGGTGTATATGGCTGGTATTTTGGTGTATATCAAGTGAATTCAAGTGTAACTGGTGGTGTTGTTATCTATTAACCTTATTTTTCATTCCTTACAGTAAAAATGGCAAACAAGAATCCCGCAACACCAAAATATAATGTAAGAGCATATTTCTTAGACCAGCTTGTATAAATATAGTTTATTTATATGATTCTCGTTTGTTTACAGAAAACTCATGATTTGAGATGCTCGATAAAACTCCTTCATGATAAGTTCTAAAACACGAGCAATGAAAAAAAAGTCATTGTCTAAGAATTGGGATTTGGTGGTTTGATACACATCCCTCCCATGAATGTGCCATATAAGCTCTTGAAGGAGTTAGCATATTCTAATAAAAAGAATTTTAATTACCAGCTAGACCAAAGATAATAAAAATGATATTAATTAAAACTTACACATTAATTGAAGGTTCTGGCTCTGTATTCCTTGGTGAAGATTCCTCAGCAATCTGCTTTTGTTGTTCAGTTTGTTGTGCCGGTGGTTCTTTGCTCGGCTGCTGTTGTGGTTCCCAAGGGCTGCTGCATTAAAGAGGAAGCAGTTCAATAATGATCCCAAACTATTATCATATTCTATTAAAAATAATAAAAAGTATTTTATGAGCCCACTGAACCGAACAAGATTCATATGGTGAATAAATATTTATAAACTTACTCTTCATCAGAGGTTTGTTGTGTTTGACTTTCTGAAGGGACATAGATAAAGTCATCATTGATCAACTCTTCCTGAAGAGAACTTGGAAAAGACAATGCAAGAGGATTTCTAAGGAATGTAAACAAGGAAGAAGTTAATGTTGAATAATTAGAATTTGTTCTAAGAAACGGGAAGCTGCACAGTCAAAAACTCACATTTCCAAAGGTTCAGAACGAGTTTCTTATCGAACCTCAATGATTTGTAGCTCAGAATCAGGTGTAGCGCTAGTGACATTTAAACACATTTTACGTGTGATTAATTAAACAAAAATTAATTACCTAAATCTAAAAGAGTAACATAAATATTTTTAACTTATACTGGTGGACTTTTAAAAGTCTTTCTTGGATGGATTTTCTTTTTTCTAAAATATTTTACTGTGGTTTCTGGGGTATTTGTCCTAAAAAAAAGATAACAAATTAAAAATAGAAACCAAGATTAAAAGCAGAGGTCTAGAAACACATGAAATTCATTTTTAGAAACCACCGAACCGAAATTAAAGAGTGCAACGAACCAATTTACTTGGTATTGTCTTGGGCATTTACAGACCATGTGGAGCTTCCCTGAGTCTGCAAGAGTGGTTCACTTCCGAGATTTACAGTCGACAGTCTAACCATGATAAATAAATATTAGTAATTGAATTCAGAGGAATTAGAAAAGGTTCTATCAATAGTTAGAAAAGAAAGAAAAATAACTCGGTAAAAGAAGCCGAATCTTACCTCTCAGACAAATCATTTTGTGGCTCCGTCGAGTCAAACTGATCCGGAGCAACCTTCGCTATTTGAGCTCCATCATTTATTTTCTTTGACCTCTTTTCTCTTATTGTCTCCAATGCGTGTCTTCTTCTTTCTGCATCGTTGTCTTTTATTTGTTCATATTTGAAAGTTCATAAAATAAGTTTGAAGGAACCTAAAACGAAAGCATCAATAAAGTAAAAGAAAATATGATTCGAGAAACTTACTGCTTGTCAGATTGTGTTTGCTTTTTTGCCACCCTTTGCAGTTGTTTTCTTTTTATTATGGGTGTTTTCTCAAGTTCTTTTTTTCTGCAATGCAGACAAAGACATTGAATTTATACCGAAGAAAAATATAAGCAAGAAAAAGACACTAACAATCAAGTGAACGAAACTGACAGACACCACCAAACCAAAAACTATTAAAAGGCTGAACTGAAAATTAGAAGACCACCGAACCAAAAGCAATTCATTTGCTGAACAATACTTACTGGCTTTCAGATTTGCTTGTGCTCTCTGAATCTGTCGACACATGCTTCCTTTTTTGGTTTGTTTTTTAACCACCTTCGGTGGTTGTTTTCTTTTCTTTGTTCCGATTTTTTCTATTTCTTCTTCTCTGCAATACATAAGAACAAGCGTATAATAACAAATTTAAGCAAATACAAGTTAAATGAAATCAATATGAACATTAAACTTACTAGTTTTCGGATTCACTTTTGCTTTTTGAATCCGTGGGAATGCTTTCAGTTTCACTTGTTGATTCTGAATCCGTCTCAATAAGCTTTTGTTTTTAAACACCATCTTTTGTCTTGTTCTCTTTGCTGGTGGTGTTTTGTCGGATTCAGATTGAGATTCAGATTCGGAAAATCTTTCTTCTTCCAAAGAAGAATCCAGATTGATAATTTTCTTTTTTATTTTCTTTCCTTTTTCTTTTTTATCCAACTTCCTTGTTTTTGTTTTTTCATTATTTTTTTCCTTTCTGTACAGAAGTCACTAAAACAGAAACAAGTACTCAATTATTTAATGAGAAATACAATAACAATCATTTGAATCAACATGAGCAACCCGCTTAACCAAATGATACTAATGTGCCGAATAAAACGCCATAAAACATGATAATTATTTAATGATCAAATAAACATTTTTGCATGCACAAGGACTCAACTGAACACACTAACAATCAGGTGAACTAAAGGGAGCGAGCCCACTGAACCGAACAAGGTTTATATGGTGTATAAAACGTGACAATCATTTAATCATCAAGATTAATGTTTCTGAATGCACAAGGATTCAAATGAACAAATTAACAATCAAGTGAACCAAAGGGAGCAAGCCCACCGAACCGAACAAAATTCATATGGTGAATAATACGTGACAAACAATCATCAAGAAAAATATTTCCGAATGCACAAATATTCAAATGAACACACTAACAATTACTAGTAGGATAAATAAATTAATTATAACTTAAAACAGAAGTTTATTTAGTTAGTAGAGTATTTTAAAAGCATTTGAAACCAAATTTTAGGGGAATTTTAGTAGAGTATTTACCAATGGTTCTATTGCTTCACTAGAAATCCTTTCAAGCATCATTTGCTTTGTCCAATGGGCCACCCACGGTGCCAGGGGAGCATCAGGTCCGAACGGGCGTGGGAACTTGGTTTCATGAAAGTATATCAACATCAACACAAAAATACAGCCATCAACGGACTGTTTCTGTAACACCCTAAGATATATCCTATCTTTGAGGGTCTTTCAATAAGGTGCCACACTCGATAGAGAAAGAGACTAAACTTAATCGTTATGCAAGGAAGGGAGGAAGTGCGCGTGAAGAGGAAAACAAGCAGTACTAAAACAATAATAAATATGAAATAATAAACTTATCCATGAGTACGGTTCAAAATAAAATGCTTAGAGGTAATTAAACAAAGGAAAGGAACTAATACATCCTAACTAATTTTGTCAAAGATGCTCCCATACTTGTGTCCTATCCTATCCTTGATCAGGACCCTTCAGTTATTCTCGAATCGAGGTATCCATGGTTTTCTTCCAACACCTTTTCGCGCAGTGAAGATCTGGTTCCGTTGTGTGGGATGAACTAGGACTCGACGGGCAGCTGGGGTTCTCTTTCCACGAACTCTCGACCTAAGTAGATAGTTTGGAGCACGGTAGTAGTGGTCGTAACTATCCACGCGTGCTTCGAGGGGTCATACTCAGAAGTTACCTTCGAGGGCACTGCGTCGTCTCTATCCGCTGTGCCATGTTCCTCTGGAGACAGTATGGGAAAAGAAAAAGGGATGAGAACCTAACGTCTCAGTAGGAGTGCTATGCAACACCTCCATAACTATCTCCAGCCCACGTGTGGGATTTTAAAAGAACGTCGTATGATATGGCATGTAATATGAACCTCTTGTAAAGCGTAAAACATATAGGTAAAAAGGAAAGAACATAGAAAGAGAATAGAAGGATAACATCTTAAGTAACATCAATATAGTCATAAATAAATCTAAAAAAAAAAAACATAATCAAACTTTTCATTCATGCTTTCTCCTTTCTTAACTTATAACTTTCATGGAGGGTATTGAGCTCAAACCGGTATAAAAGGTGGGAGTCCCCTTCCCTTACCGAAGGTTCTTATCCCAAACGTTTTGGCGATCACATTCCCTTACCGAAGGATCATCTCGATCGATCACCTTTTCTTACCGAAGGATCATATCGATATCTTGTCTTTGGGGGTCACCTTCCCTTACCGAAGAATCATTCCCTCAGTTCAATTTACAATCAAGGTTATTTTAAGCATACATAAAAGAGGGTCGTACAAGAAGCATTCATGAAGATGGATAAAATTAGGATATACTAAATAATTAAATGTAACATGGTAAAAAGTTATGTACTCTCAACATTAAAGGAACATAAATGATATAATGATGTGAAAAGTCATGTAAATGCACAGGATAAAATTAGGATATACTAAATAATTAAATGTAACATGGTAAAAAGTTATGTAATCTCAACATTAAAGAAACATTAATGATATAATGATATGAAAAGTCATGTAAATGCATCGGATAAAATTAGAATATACTAAATAATTAAATAAAACATGGTAGAAAGGTATGTACTCTCAACATTAAAGAAACATTAATGATAAAATAAAAAGTCATGTAAATGCAACGGGTAAAATTAGGATATACTAAATAATTAAATAAAACATGGTAGAAAGGTATGTACTCTCAACATTAAAGAAACATTAATGATATAATGAAAAGTCATGTAAATGCATCGGATAAAATTAGGATATACTAAATAATTAAATAAAACATGGTAGAAAGGTATGTACTCTCAACATTAAAGAAACATTAATGATATAATGAAAAGTCATGTAAATGCATTGGATAAAATTAGGATATAATAAATAATTAAATAAAACATGGTAGAAAGGTATGTACTCATGAGTCCAAAGATTATGAATGACAAAAATAGATAGACATGGTCAATATGGATAAGGGATGAGAAAAAGGTACTTAACGCCATGAGACATATGAAAGATAGTAACCATGCATGGATAGAAGAAAAATAACTAGAGCATACTACATGCCAACATAAAGTGAGAAAGGCATAATTCCTTACCCTTTTTCTAACGCTTCTTTGAGCTTGCCTCTTGTATTTGCACACAGAATATATTTTTTGTAGAGAGAGAAGGGAGAGGATTTGGTATTTGAGAGGAGTGAGTTTCCACCTATAGGTGCACCCCTATTTATATACATCTGGGGATAGGGTGGTTGGGATAATTTTAATTTCAAACGGAAGGTGGCTACTAGATTCCTATCCATAAATTTAAAATTCTAAGCCTATCTCCTAACTGATTTTCAAATTTCGAATTTAATTTGTTTCTAGAAAGGGTGGTTGTTACATTATCACCCCATGAAAAAAGAATTTGTCCCCAAATTCTACATCCTAATTTGGTCGACAAAGGTCATTAGTAGGATGCATAGTGATTTGGACATGGGTTAGCTAATCTTACTAGTAGCGGAGAGAGATATGAACGAAAGAGAAGCATCAGTATCATCTAGGATGGTTAAAGGATTCCATTAATTGTGCATTTATCCTCGATTCGATCTTCTGACTTGTGGACTTTCTTGCTGCTGAGGGAAAAGACTCGCCCTTGACGCTGTGGTGGATTGGCAGGGGGTGAGAGAACTGCTGGGCATTCCCTGGCGATATGCCCCGGCTGAAAACACCGGAAGCAGACATTTTGTCTGGCAAAGCACCTACCCCTATGTTGCTTCCCACATGAAGCACACTCCTTGAGTTCGGTGGTCTTTGGTGAGGCATCAGTGGGAGGTTCCTGTCGATCCGTGCCCTGTTGAGGTTGCCTTGCTGTAGGTTTCTCAAGAAAGGCCTTCTTCTGCGGCGGCTGCTGAGATGATTCTTGATTCAGTTGCCTTTTCTTGAAAGCCTTGCTTCTTTCCGACGCTAGTTTTTTGGTGCATTCTTCGATCACCTGGCACTTGCTAACGAGGGAGGAGAACTCCCGGATTTCCAGTGGGGCTATAGCGGTTAGGACTTCTGCCCTGAGCCCTCCTTGATACTTCATACACTTCCACTTTTCATCTGGATTAGCCTTATACATGGCGGAAAATTTGCAGAGTCTCTCAAACTTCTCTGTGTACTCTGCAATACTCATCCTATCTTGCCTCAGTTGAAGAAACTCCATTTCCTTAGACTCTCGAACAGAAAGGGGAAAGTACTTCTTGTAGAAAGCTTCTTTGAAGGTGACCCAACTGATATCTGTTCCAACATCCTCCAACAACCGTCTTGCTCCATCCCACCAGAACTCGACATCAGCTTTGAGCATGAAGGTAGCGTAGCTCACTTGCTGCTCCTCAGTGCATGGAAAAATTGTGAATACCTTTTCCATTTCCGTCAACCATTCTTCTGCCATATCAGGGTCGAGGGCTCCACGGAACTCAAGCGGACCAATCTTCTTGAAGTCAGCAAAAGTTGTACGAGTCTGTCCCACCTCCAGCCTAGAAATATTGGGATCCTTGTCCCCAGTGGACAGTTGTTGGGCCATCAGAGTGGTGGCTTGGGCCTGCTCCTTCATTGCCTTGGCCATCTCCTTCATGTGCTTTGTTAGGTTTGATGAGCTCGAGCTCGAGCCACGTGGGCGTCCACGGCTTGCCATAAGTTTCCTGTTCAAGGTTAACCATAGGGAAAAGTTTTATTAGTCGTACCTCCTAAGATAGGATCCCTAGGATCGACTTTGCTCTGATACCATTAATGTAACACCCTAAGATATATCCTATCTTTGAGGGTCTTTCAATAAGGTGCCACACTCGATAGAGAAAGAGACTAAACTTAATCGTTATGCAAGGAAGGGAGGAAGTGCGTGTGAAGAGAAAAACAAGCAGTACTAAAACGATAATAAATATGAAATAATAAACTTATCCATGAGTACGGTTCAAAATAAAATGCTTAGAGGTAATTAAACAAAGGAAAGGAACTAATACGTCCTAACTAATTTCGTCAAAGAGGCTCCCATACTTGTGTCCTATCCTATCCTTGATCAGGACCCTTCAGTTATTCTCGAATCGAGGTATCCGTGGTTTTCCTCCAACACCTTTTCGCGCAGTGAAGATCTGGTTCCGTTGTGTGGGATGAACTAGGACTCGACGGGCCGCTGGGGTTCTCCTTCCACGAACTCTCGATCTAAGTAGATAGTTTGGAGCACGGCAGTAGTGGTCGTAACTACCCACGCGTGCTTCGAGGGGTCATACTCAGAAGTTACCTTCGGGGGGCACTGCGTCGTCTCTATCCGCTGTGCCATGTTCCTCTGGAGACAGTATGGGAAAAGAAAAAGGGATGAGAACCTAACGTCTCAGTAGGAGTGCTATGCAACACCTCCATAACTATCTCCAGCCCACGTGCGGAATTTTAAAAGAACGTCGTATGATATGGCATGTAATATGAACCTCTTGTAAAGCGTAAAACATATAGGTAAAAAGGAAAGAACATAGAAAGAGAATAGAAGGATAACATCTTAAGTAACATCAACATAGTCATAAATAAATCTAAAAAAAAAAATAATCAAACTTTTCATTCATGCTTTCTCCTTTCTTAACTTATAACTTTCATGGAGGGTATTGAGCTCAAACCGGTATAAAAGGTGGGAGTCCCCTTCCCTTACTGAAGGTTCTTATCCCAAACGTTTTGGCGATCACCTTCCCTTACCGAAGGATCATATCGATATCTTGTCTTTGGGGTCACCTTCCCTTACCGAAGGATCATTCCCTCAGTTCAATTTACAATCAAGGTTATTTTAAGCATACATAAAAGAGGGTCGTACAAGAAGCATTCATGAAGATGGATAAAATTAGGATATACTAAATAATTAAATGTAACATGGTAAAAAGTTATGTACTCTCAACATTAAAGGAACATAAATGATATAATGATGTGAAAAGTCATGTAAATGCACAGGATAAAATTAAGATATACTAAATAATTAAATGTAACATGGTAAAAAGTTATGTAATCTCAACATTAAAGAAACATTAATGATATAATGATATGAAAAGTCATGTAAATGCATCGGATAAAATTAGGATATACTAAATAATTAAATAAAACATGGTAGAAAGGTATGTACTCTCAACATTAAAGAAACATTAATGATAAAATAAAAAGTCATGTAAATGCAACGGATAAAATTAGGATATACTAAATAATTAAATAAAACATGGTAGAAAGGTATGTACTCTCAACATTAAAGAAACATTAATGATATAATGAAAAGTCATGTAAATGCATCGGATAAAATTAGGATATACTAAATAATTAAATAAAACATTATTGAAAGGTATGTACTCTCAACATTAAAGAAACATTAATGATATAATGAAAAGTCATGTAAATGCATCGGATAAAATTAGGATATAATAAATAATTAAATAAAACATGGTAGAAAGGTATGTACTCATAAGTCCAAAGATTATGAATGACAAAAATAGATAGACATGGTCAATATGGATAAGGGATGAGAAAAAGGTACTTAACGCCATGAGACATATGAAAGATAGTAACCATGCATGGATGGAAGAAAAATAACTAGAGCATACTACGTGCCAACATAAAGTGAGAAATGCATAATTTCCTACCCTTTTTCTAATGCTTCTTTGAGCTTGCCTCTTGTGTTTGCACACAGAATATATTTTTTGTAGAGAGAGAATGGAGAGGATTTGGTATTTGAGAGGAGTGATTTTCCACCTATAGGTGCACCCCTATTTATATACATCTGGGGATAGGGTGGTTGGGATAATTTTAATTTCAAACGGAAGGTGGTTACTAGATTCCTATCCATAAACTTAAAATTCTAAGCCTATCTCCTAACTGATTTTTCAAATTTCGAATTTAATTTTGTTTCTAGAAAGGGTGGTTGTTACAGTTTCCTTCCCTTTCTTTTGTTTTCAACTCCTTTCATCAAAAAGTTGAGCACATATTTTGCCCAATTCCATTCCCGAATGTTGTCCACATGAAAGATCGGGGACTTATGGATCGGGGAGGCCACACTTACCGTTGTCGAGTGCAAGAAGCACTTTTGTATGAAGACAACAAAAGTCCTCTTGAATTTTTTTCCGATTCTCCTCCCCTTCAACGCTCATATCCAGCACATTCCTTGTCTTCCAGATTCGGTTTGTTATAATCAACATTGTCAGCAAAACGATTCCCTACAATATTTTAATAGCAAAAATCAATCAAAAAGGCTCAATTTAATTTTCTATACACCAATGAACTGAAAATAAGCAGGAAGGGAAATTGTATTACCGCCGTTGGTTATGCCCAGTGCAGCTGCTAGTTTTCGAGGAGTTATGTATATTTTCCCATGGAGAGTTTTCAAGCATCCTTTGTCTTCATCAAAGCGATCAATCAATTCTCTCAAGAGGGCATGAGAGACATTCATTTATGAGACATGTGCCAGTGCACCAAATCTCATTTCTTCCGCTATATCTTTCTTTTCTTGAGTCATATCCCTGAACACTGTTGCTATTGCCTTTATTTGGCATCTGCAATCATGAGTTTTCTGCAAGTTTTGAAACAAAATGTGAGGATATATTTATAATACAAAATAGATATTATTCGAATGAAAGCGGATAAATATATTTAATGTGCTTACGTTATAGTGCGGCTTCTCTTTCATTGTCACCATTGTCTTGTTTTGTTTTGATGTAATGAAAAAATTTGGTCAATACTTCACTCAATACACCAATAAGCACAAGCATGCTATCACAATAATGTTAAACACTGAAGAAAGTAAAAAGAGGCCACTGAACCGAACAACATTCATTTGGTGAATAAAAATTACAAAGGCCACCGAATCGAACAACGTCCATGTGGCGAATAAATGGTGATCATCTTTCAATCAACAAGAATAGTATTTCTCCATGCAAAAGAAGTACTGAACAGAGTAACAACTAATTTCAAAACCCTAGTTAAACTATCCACTCAACTTAATGAAATTAACAACAAATTTCATTCAAAACCCTAGTTATACTGTAAAGATGCAATCACAGTAACCTTGAACAAAGAAAAAGAATGCCACCGAACCGAACAATGTTCATGTGAAAAATAAATCATTTTCAACTTTTAATCATCAAGAATAATATTCTCCATGCAAAAGAAGTACTGAACAGAGTAACAACTAATTTCAAAGCCCTAGTTACACTATCCACTGAACTGAATGAAAATAACAACAAATTTTATTCCAAGCCCTAATTATACTGTAAAAATGCATTCACAATAGTTCGATCAACTAAACGAAGCAAATCAATCTAGTAAACCTAAAATGCAACTAGGAGAAACGCAACATTGTAAGATTTCAAATGAACAGTAGTTTTTCTCATACCTTTGGTAGTCTGTGTTGTTGTTTTCGTTCGTTTGTGGTTGTTCCTTGCCAAATCTTCTCGCGATTCTTCTGCAGTAGTGGTTTTCGCAAAAAAGGTAACTGAAGTTTGAGTGATTTTGAGAGAGATTCGAAGAGAATGAGCAATTTCGTGTATTTTGAAGAAGAAGGAATATTTTTTCATAATGAAGCACGAATGTAATGGTTTCATGTGTATAGGACGCGTGAAAATCACGTTTATTTAATGAGATTGGAAGTGCATGAATTATTTTAGAATTGAGTTCGTTTGATTACATGGTTACATGAATGTGTAGCATTTCTGTTATTAAAGTGCATGGATAAATGGTCTGATAAAAAAAACCTATCTAATTTAACCGACGATCGAATTTTTCGTAATATTGAAATAATAATTATAGCGAAGGCTCTTCTGTTGGTAATAAATGCATTGCTAAAAAAATCTTAAAAAAAATTGTATATGCAGATATATACTTTAGCTGTCAATAAAAAATGTATTTTAATAAAAAACAAAATTTATATTTACCGGTCATTGGTAATATCGAAAATTTACTTCTTATTAATTAATTCTACTGATGGTCAAGTAGTCGATAAAATTAATTTTTAAAATTTTAATTTTTTTATTTAATGACATCCATTCTATATATTAATTATATTATATCTTTTGATACTTGGTATATATTGTCGAATAATAATTTATGAAACACGATATTTAAGCAAATTTATAATATAAATTATAAAATTATATTATTTATAACTTAAATTTTAAATCCTAAAACTTAAAACACAACCAAATTGGCTAATTGATAACATTTTAATTTTGTGATTCTTTCATGTTTTGTTTTTGTGCGGATGGATAGCACGGGTGTTGTAACTTGCCATTTGTGCCACAACATTATGTCTCAATATATTTCTATAGTTTCCTGTCATACCTACTAGGGCAATTCCCTTTGATAAACTAAGGGAGGAAGAAATTTATACAAATTCGCCGAACCAAAATCTACTTCATGAATAAATCAAATTATGTTTATATGTAGTTTGAATTAGCTAAATTCGAACTGCATTTACACATAATTCGAATGATGTTGATTTAAATTATACTCAAACGCACACACCTACTAATTCGAATCAATCTGATTCGAATTGCATACACAGTAATTCGAATTAGGGTGATTCGAATTACACTCACACATGTTGTACATAGTAATTTGAATTTGTCAGATTCGAATTACTTACGATTTAATTCTGTCCATTCTTTTATTAAAAAATTAATAATTAATTAAAAAAATTAATAAATTTAAAAATTAAAAAAATATATATTTTATTTCATGCATTAAAAAAAGTTAACAAAATATTTAATTACGAGACTTCTTTAAAATATTAATAAATTTCATACAATACTCTTTTGTCCATTTATAATAGCTCATGAATGTTTTTTTATAAAATTTTTTAATAGATTTATTTAAATTATACCACAAAAAAATATTTTATTCTATACAAAATAATTTTAAAAAATGGCTTAAAAGATGTTAGAAGTACTATAAAAATTTGTAATGTCCTAATAACTTAGGACATTAAAGAAATACTCTACATAGTCAATAATAATTTAGAAATTAAAAAAAATATAGTTATAACTAGTAGTTACCTAAATTACTAGAATATTACAAACTTTTATAGTACTCCTAATATTTTTAAGTCCTTTTTTTAAATTATTTTGCATAGAAAATGGCTTAAAATGACTTAAAATACCCTTTATTCTATGCAAAATAATTTTAAAAAAATGACTTAAAAAATGTTAGAAGTACTATAAAAGTTTGTAATATTCTAGTAATTTAGGTAAATATTGGTTATAACTATATTTTTTTTTAATTTCTAAATTATTATTGATTATGTAGAGTATTTCTTTAATGTCCTAAGTTATTAGTACATTACAAATTTTTATAATACTTCTAACATCTTTTAAGTCATTTTTTTAATTATTTTGTATAGAATAAAATATTTTATCTATTAATAAATTTTATAAAAAAATATTCATGAGCTATTATAAATGGGCAAAAGAGTATTGTATGAAATTCGAATTTTTTTTTTTGGTGACTTATGAAATTCGAATTGATAGCTCATTAATATTTTAAAGAAGTCTCGTAATTAAATATTTTGTTAGCTTTTTTTTAATGCATGAAATAAAATATTTTTTTAATTTTTAAATTATTAATTTTTTAATAAAAGAATGGGCAGAATTAAATCATGAGTAATTCGAATCTGGCCAATTCGAATTACTATGTGCAGCGTATGTGAGTGTAATTTAAATCAGGTTGATTCGAATTAGTAGGTATGTGCGTTTTAGTATAATTCGAATCAACATCATTCGAATTATGTGTAAATGCAGTTCGAATTTAGCTGATTCGAACTACATATAAACGTGGTTTGGTTGATTCACGAAGCAAATTTTGGTTTGGCGGACTTGTGTAGATTTCTTCCTCCTTGACTTATCAATCGTGAATTGCCCTACCTACTATTTTGTTAGGAACAATGCTATATAATTAATAAAAAAACTATTATTTTTTATTAATATTTGATTAATATTCTAAATTTTAAATATTAAATTTTAAATTCTCATTCTAATAATATATAATAAAATATGAACAACAAAATTGACTAATATTAATAAAGAAGTATTGATCTCCTAATATTTTTTTTTTTGTTAATATAGAAGAAATTTGATGTATACTTTTATTTTTTTAAAATATTTTTATCATATAAAATTTATTACAAAATTATACTTTAAAATGTCTAAGACTTGAAACTAATTTTAGTTTGGGTATTTTATATATATATATATATATATATATATATATATATATATATATATATATATATATATATATATTGTGTGTAATAACGTGGCATCATACTTCGTTTTCTTAATTTTTCATATTTTCTGGCGGAAATATTTTAGTTTAATAATTGATATTCGACTTATCGGCTATATACGCATGTGACAAAATTATTGTCTATCAGTTAGAAATGTTTCACAATCATCAAAAGAATGTCTATCATTTATGAATGTTTCACAATCATAATAATAGTTCTAGCTAGTTTTACTTTCCCACTTTAGTTTCTATCATTTAAAAGTTGCAATGATTTAGTCTTTGAAATTTCAATTATTCTAATTTAGTCTTCTATATTAAAAAAAATACACATATTGATTCTTCGTTTATTTTTTATTACCGGAGCAATAATACTGTAAATGACGTAGCTTACTTATCTACTCTTTCGCCACCGCTGCCACCTCTTCTTTCTTTCCACAAACTTCCGTCACTCTTTTTACTCCCACTTCATTTTTTGCACCCACTCCTCTCAAACTCAAATTCTCCTAGCACCATCACCATCCATAACCACAACAACACCAGCACCAGCAACATCAACATTTTCAAACCATAGCAACTTTTTCTCTTCCTTCTTCCATCACGTTTCTTTCCTCATCTCTCACTCATGACCCGAGTGATCTCGCTTCCTCTTTCACCTTACCTCTACTAGGTAGCTCCACCGCCTGCCTCGTAACCTCAAAACCTTCGTGCCATCCTAAGTTGTTGCTCTAATTTAATGCTAAGGTTGCCACCTGCTTCGTCTTCATCATCGATAAGTCTTGCAGTTTGTGTTTTCTTCCATTTTTAATTCAATTATTTTCTTTCGATTATTAACAAGTATTGAATTGAATTGAACGATTGTATGCTTAATAACTTATTTAGTAGCATCAAAAATAGATGCACATGCATGAAGATAATCCAAATCAGGATCTAATAAGAGGAAAAATAAAATCTCAGGTTTAGGTTATAGAGGAAAAAAAAGAATTAAATTAGTGTAATTATATTAGTCGTTAGTAAAGAGTAAGCCACGTCATTTACAGTATTATTGTTCTGGTGATAGAAAATGGACATCAGATTAATGTGATGCACTTTTTTTAATTTAAAAGATTAAATTAGAATAATTAAAATTTCAAAGACTAAAATAATATAATTTACGAATTTTAGAGATAAAAGTGAAATTTAACTCGGTTAATTTTATTTTTCCTTTTTCTTTTTGTAAGCTCTTTCTTCTTGTAAATCTCTGTCAGTAATACTATTGTGAGTAATTAAAAGAATTTAAGAATAGTAAATAGTAGTAACTAAGTACATCCATACACATATATATAGCTTATGGACATAATGTTCCAAATAGTATTAATTAAGTACATTCATACACATAGCTTATGGACATAATTTTCCCTAATAATTGGAGTATTTACATGTGGACGACTTGACCAAGGTTATTACATTAAATATATCTATATATAGTGCAAAAGCTACTTTATACTTAATGCTTATACACAACCATTTGGGATTTGTTGTTTTAACGCTACAAGACATTTTGATATTACCAACGGTTTAGGTATCGATAATTATTTTTATTGACGGTTAGATTATCAACGAATAAGCTGTTAGTAATATCGAAAATCTATCTCTTATTAATTAATTCCACCCGCTGTGAAATAGTCTGTAAAATTTTTTTTTTATTTAGTTACATCCATTCTACGTATTAATTATATCTTTTGAGTCACATATCTTTTCAAATTTTAGCCAATAAATTATAGCTCAAATGGCATAGTCTCCCCATACTCAATTAAGAGGTTGTGGGTTCGAGTCTCATATTTTTGGTAAAAAAAAATTATATCTTTTGATATTTGGTATATATTATCGAATAATAATTTATAAAACACGATATTTTAGCAAATTTCTAATATAAATTGTAAAAATTACATTATTTAAAACTTAGACTCCCTAATCAAATTGGCTAATTGATAACATTCTAATTATGTGATTCTTTCATGTTTTGTGTTTGTGCGGATGGATAGCACGGATGTTATGACTTGCCATTTTTGCCGTAATATATTTTTTTTTAATGTTAGATAACAAAAAAAATTAATAAAAAATAGTCATAATTTAACTTATTTATTATTTATTAATTATTACGATAATTAGTAAATATTAAATAAAATAAATTCTGGCATTTTGTTATCTTCTTAACGTTACTTTTTTTTTTTTTTTTTTTTTTGTGAGCAAAGGGGGTATTATTTTGTGCCGCAACAGTATGTCTCAATTTATCTGTGTAGTCTCGTCTCATAATACCTACTATTTTGTTAGGAACAATAATACTATATGATCAATAAAATTTATTACTTTTTATTAACATTTAGTTAATATTTTAAATTTTAAATACCAATAACTCTCATTTTAATAATATATAAATAAAATGTTAACATAAAAATATTGACTAATATTAATAAAAAATGTTAGTTTTTTTTAATATTTTTCTTTGTTAATATAGGAGAAATTATATATATATATATATATATATATATATATATATATATATATATAATATATTATAGGAGAGAGTTAACATACCAATTTTTAAAAAAAAAAGTATTATCATATATAATTTATAAAAATAATATATTTTGTTAACTAAATTAAACTTGTGACTTCTTAATTTTAATGTAAAATATTTACTATCTTAATTAATCTCGAATTATTATTATTATTATTATTATTATTATTATTATTATTATTATTTAACTTATAAAAAGATAGATTAATAATATACTAATATGTTCATTTTCTTAATTTTTCATATCTTTTTTAGAGGAAATATTTTGGTTTAATAATTGATATTCGGCTATATATGCATGTGACAAAAGTAGTTTCACAATCATCAAAATAATATCTAGCGGTCTTCATGAATAATCAGATCCGATTCGCATATCCGCGGTGTTTATCCGAATTCGATCCAAAAATTATGGATATGGATCCGATCCACACATTAATAGGATCAGATTGCGAATTTTGTATAGGTATCCGCATATTTGCGTATCCGCAAAAATAAAGAAATAAATAAGTAAATATTATTTTTATATTTTATTTCAACTAATAATTATCATATATGTTGTATTATTTTAATTTATTATTTAAAAAAATATGTTTAATATTATTTTAAGAGTAAACATATTTAAAAGAATAGAAAAAATGAATTTTATTGATATTTTTTAATAAAAATAACATTTTAAAAATATTTTTGTGTTTTGTGGATATATCCGATATTCAATCCGATCCAATCCGCAAATGTGTGTATCGGATCAGATCCAACCTTAAAAGCTACGAATATTGGATCCGATCCGATAATTTTAGTGCAGACCAAATCAAAATTTTGGTTATATCCGATTTGATCCGATCCATGTTGACCCTAAATTAATATCTATCATTTAGGAATGTTTCCCAATAATCATAACAATAGTACTAGCAAGTTTTACTTCCCCTCTTTCTTGTGTAAATAATAAAACTACGAAAGAATAAAAAGAAATAAAAAAATTGTATTTTGTATTTTTTTAATTGATTGATTGTTAAAGTAAAGTTAAATATATATAGAGCGTTGCCTATAAAAGAAAAGAACAAATAAGAATAAGATAAGAACTAATAAAGATAAGATCATGAATAAATATAAGATAACAAATAAAAATAAAGTAATAATTTAATATATCTTTGTAAATTGATGGATGGAAGATGTTAATAATTTACAGTTTGGATAAGTTCCGATAAAATGGTTGAGGAAGACACGTGTAGCATGGTGATGCAGAGGGAGATGCGTGCGATGGAGCTATGGTTACCGGCGGCAGAAATAGAAAAGGAGATGTTGTGCTTGAGAGAGAGAGCAAGCAGCGATCTTCAGAAAGCGCGTAGAACGCAGTAAGAGTGATATTGTGTCTAAAAACACTGAATTAGTGTATATTATATCCATCCTAACAGAAAAAATATAAAAACACTAACAAAAGATACAACTTATTTTTTATTTTTTCTTTTATTATTCTTGTTAATTTTTTATAATTAATTTTTTATTATTATATTTTTTTAAAATTTTTTTAATAAAAAAATTAAATTTTCATAATTTTTTAATTTATTATTAAAATAAAATACAAAAATACTAATTTTTATATTTTTGTTTTTTATATATTATTTTTAGTGTCATATATTATTCCATTATCAGAATTAAATTCAGTCACATATATAACTAATGGACATAATTTTTCAAATAATAATAATTAGGTACAACCATACACATAGCTTATGGACATAATTTTCTACTTATAATCGGAGTATTTACGTGTGGACGTACAACTGGACCAAGGTTATTACATTAAAATATTTGCAAAAAGCTTGATTACTACTGTATACTTAATGCTTATACAGAACCATTTGGGATTTGTTGTTGTAACACTATAAGACATTTCGATATTATCTACGGTTTATTAGGTGTTGATAATTATTTTTAGGGATAAGTATGTTTTTGGTCCCTAAAGTAGGGGTCAAAAATTTATTTCGTCCCTCGGCTTTTTTTCGCAACAAAAAGGTCCCTTAGGTTCCGGTTTGTTTTAAAATCGTCCTTTGCCCCCAAAAATAAATTTTTAATACGAAAATGCCCTTGTTGGTTGGTATTACTTCCCGCGAGATCAAATTTCCTTTCCCAAGCAACGCTTCGACTGAGAATAGGAGTAGAGAGTGAAACGTTTGTGTGAAACGATTTTGCGAAACCCTTGGAAGGCCTTCCTGCGACGTCCGGCGTTGGTAGCTTGAGAGAGGTTGCCGGAAAACTTCGTGGTTTGTTAACTTGGCTTCGTTCCAACAAAAATCCCTCGGCAAGGTAAGCATTATGTGAATGTAATTTTTCGTTTCTTAATGTGGAATGTGCGAAGGTGTGTGAAAGGGTAGGGTTTGAACTGATTGTTGTTGTTGTTGTTCATAGTTTGTTGAGTAACTCCCTGTGTTGATTAATAGGGTTTTTCGGGAAGGAGATGGCGCTGTTCAACATGCGGGTTCACCATGGTGGGTTATTTGGATATGATAATGGTGTGCTGAGGTACTTGAAGGGTCAATCTACAGTTGTGGAGGATATTGACGGCGATCGGTGGAGTGTGTTTGAGGCATACGAGGAACTGAGACACCTTGGATACCTGAAATCCAACATTTCAGCGTTATGGTACATAGACCCAACTGAGGATGATTATGAGCGTCATTTGAGGCTATTGGTAGGTGACACAGAGGCAATTGAAATGTGTACCATAGCAGGGAGGAGAGGCTATGTTGATCTGTTTGTGGTGCATGATGTTGAGGATGCCGAGGGATTTCCGGAGGTGGGTTTTCTGGACGTGGGGGGACAAACGGTTGGTGGCCAGAATGAGAAACCCTTAGGTGGTGCTATGGATTTAGTGTTGTTCGAAGGCAATGTAGATAACAGTGATGGAGCTAGGGTTGCAGATCAACAAGAGTGCGATAATAAGGATGGTAGAGTGGAATTAGGCCAAGAGGGAGATGAGGCGGATGGTGATGATGCTAGCAGTGGCGAAGACAGTGATGACCCAACATACTTGCCATCTGATGAAGAGAAAAACAGTGTGGAAGACATCCACTTCACTGACAGTGATGATGTGTACGACTATGAAAGTGGATTTGGTGAAGATAATGCTGTGCCGAAGGACTGCAATGTGGAGAAGGGCAAAAAAGTTGTTACAAGTGATTTGGATGATGAGGATGCATTTGACAGTGATGAATTGGAGCAGGATCATGTAATTGCAGGAGTAGGGATGGGTGATGATGATGAGGAGGATCATGCTGAGGAGGGGGGGCAGAGGTTTCCAGTGCATAAGACACAAAAGGAAATGGGAAAATACCAATGGAAGGTTGGCACATTGTATGAATCTCGGCAGGAGTTCAAGGACACAGTGGCGGCCTATGCAGTCAACACAGCTAGAAACATTAAATTCAGCAAGTGCGACTTGGTGAGGGTCCGAGCTGTTTGTCAGAAAGGCTGCCCATTTTGGTTATATGCACACAGGGTGGGTGAGGAGTCCACTTGGCAACTAAGAAGCATGAATCTCCAACATACCTGCATGCAGACACACCGGGTTGGGATTATGCACAGCAAATGGTTGGGTACCCAGTTTAAGAAGAAAGTTGAATCCAACCCAAAGATCAAGGTGAAGGAGCTAGTTGCAAAGGCTCACAAAAAATGGAACTTGACTGTTACCAAGGCAATGGCAGCTAAGACAAAACAGGAAGCTTTGAGTCAGATACAGGGGGCCTTTAGGGAGCAGTACAAGCGAATAAACGACTACTGCCATGAACTCCTAAGAACAAACCCAGGTTCCACAGTGATTCTCAAGGTTATTAGATCACCAGATTTTGCTCAAGAGAGACAGAATGCAGAACTGATGAACTATTGTGTCTTCCAAAGAATGTATGTATGCTTTGAGGCTTGCAAGAAAGGTTTTCAACACTGCAGAAGGTTCATTGGGCTGGACGGTTGCTTCTTGAAAACCCCCCAAGGTGGACAACTGTTGACTGCAGTCGGAAGAGACCCAAATGACCAGATTTTCCCCTTAGCGTATGCGGTTGTGGAGGCGGAGAATAAGGACTCTTGGGTATGGTTTCTCCGTCACCTGTCCGATGACTTAGGCCCACACAATATTGCAAAGTGCACGTTTATGTCTGATCAGCAAAAGGTAACTCACAATATATCAGCCTTTCACAAGTTGTCCTTGAATTTATTTTAATAAATGAAGTAGCAATTTGAAATCTTACCTAACTGTAAACAGGGCTTATTGCCGGCATTTGAAGAGGTCATTCCAGGTGTGGATAACAGGTTCTGTGTCAGGCATCTCTACAGCAACTTTAGGAAGAAGTTTCCTGGTTTAGAGCTAAAGAACAAGATGTGGAGGTGTGCTAAAGCAAGTCATTGGCAGATCTGGGAGAAGGAAATGAAAACTTTGCGACTTCTGAATGAGGGAGCATTTAGACATCTGAATGGCATTCCACCAAGGTTCTGGTCAAGATCCAGGTTTACCTTCCTATCTAAATGTGACAGTCTTGTTAATAACATGAGTGAGAGTTTCAATTCTGTGTTAGTAGAAGCAAGAGAAAAACCAATTGTGAGCATGTTAGAGGATATTAGGATTTACATGATGACTAGATGGGCTGCAAATAGGGAAAGGGTTCTTAATTATCCAGGAAACATTATGCCAATGATTTGTAAGAAATTAGAGAAACGGGCAAGCTTAGCTAGGGACTGGAGGCCTTACTGGTCATCTGCTAGCCAATACGAGGTCATGAGTGGTCTAGATAAGTATGTTGTGGATTTGGCAGCTGGTGAATGTTCTTGCAGGAATTGGCAACTCAGTGGGATTCCTTGTCCTCATGCCATCAGCTGCATCACCTTCAAGGGCCTTAATTTGGAGTCATATGTGGATGAATGCTACAAGAAGGAGGCTTATATCAGGTGCTACGAGGCGGTGATACACCCTGTAAACGGCCCGGAGCTATGGGAGAGGACTCAATATGATGATGTCATCCCACCTCCTTACAGGAGGCCAAGCCACAGACCGGTGAAGAAGAGGAAAAGAGGGGCTGCAGATGAAGACTTTAGAAGCCAGACTCATATGTCACGGAGGGGAGAAGTCCAAAGATGCTCCAACTGTGGTGGAGTTGGACACAAGAAAAGCGGCTGCAGCCTTCCTAAGAAGAGGGTAAGAGGGTTTGTGATATGCTATTCTAGGGTTCAACTACCATCATGATTGCCAACTATATAAGTTTACTACTATATGATATGTGTGTTACTTTCTATATGATTTACATAATTATTGTAGGCCCAAAGTTCAACCAACAGAGCTAAGAAGAATGCAGCTAAGCTGGCACCTGGTCAGACAGCTTGGGGAGGGAGAAAGAGGACTACTACACCATCACCATCCAATCTGCCAGCATCTCATACCAGGAAAAACCCCACAAGGCCCAAGAAACGTGAAGCCCGGCCCACCACAGAAGCACCTCAGCCCAAGAAGGCTTCCACCAAGCCCAAGAAAGCTTCCACTCAGCCCAACATCCTGGCCCAGCCCAAGAACAAGGCTGCATCTTCTGCAACCTCCACCAGCAACAAACAGCCTCCTAGCCAGCCATCTGTGAGGAAGAAGCCCTTTTCTATCATTCAATGCAGTGCACCTCATCTACCCATGCAGAAGCTGAGGTTGATGGCCAAGTTACCCCCATCTCAGTGGGGAAATCTTTAGGATTAGAGTGTGAAATTTTCTATGACTCTTGTGTTAATGTTTTGCAAGAAGTGTTTTTAATTTTGGTATTGGATATTTACATTAAGAACTTTACCTTAGTTACATTGGTTTGAGTACTGTATTTTGGTATTAAGTGCCTGAGGACACTTGCAGTGTTGCTTCTCTGTTTTTTGGTACTAGGCATGTGGAGCCAAAGACAAAATATTTGTGTATGTTTTAACTAGTCATCAAATGAAATATTGCATTACTAATTACTGAATTTCTAGATCTTCTATTGAATGCTTTTCTGCTTTGCTCATAAACTACTTTTACATTACAAAATAAAACAGGTCCACTATCAAAGAAGGTGACAATTTGGGCAACATTACACAACACTTTTCTTCATTAGTTCAAACACTTTCAAAGTTGCTACAAACCTAAACCACTGTAACATCAGAGAATACCCTCAAACTCTACTCACACAACACAGTAAACCTCATAACATTCCCTACCAAATCATCTATAACCTAAGTGCATTCCATTCGGCTGCTTCAAGTTGTAATGATTCTGCAGGAATAAGAACAGAAATCCCACCCACCCAGCAAAACATAGAGCAGCCACAACCCAAAGCTTCGTCTCCAACTCCTTCAATCTTGCCTTTAATTTCGTTATCTTTCTCCTATTTCTTGCAAATTCAACCTCTTCCTGAACAGCTCCAGGTTCCGGATCTGCCCATCTGAAGAAATCACACCCATCCTGAACCTAGTGCAAGCCACAGAAACATATGAAGAAATCTCAAATTCTCAGACCCACAATAGCAAAATAGGAAGAACACTTTACCTCATAGTATACACAACCCCAAAATCTTCGTCCAGGGTTATCCTTCGTCGATGAAGTTCGCAAAACCGGCCTCTCACCATGGCCACAGAGCAACTCCTTTGCATTTGAACGAAAACGTGAGGCTCTTGAGCTCTGGGAAGCCATGGACGCCACTGACTCCTAAACCCTAGCCGTCGACCTTCAGCAGCAACTCTCGTCGTTATTCCTCCCTCCCCTGCACCTCATTTTCTTTCACTTTCTTGATTTAATCCTTCTATTATTATTTATTTATATTAATTAACGTTTCCCATATCCGTTAAAAACGGTCGTAACGAAATCCAACAACCACAGGGTTAAAATCGTCAGAGGGACGATTTTAAAACAAACCGGAACCTAAGGGACCTTTTTGTTGCGAAAAAAAGCCGAGGGACGAAATAAATTTTTGGCCCCTACTTTAGGGACCAAAAACATACTTATCCCTTATTTTTACTACAACCCAATTGAAATTTGTTGTTTAACACTATAAGACATTTTGATATTTTCGATGGTCGACACAAGTACGTGGATAAATGATTTGACAAAAAAATCTGATATAATTTAACTGACAATCGAGTCGATGGTGATATTAAAATAATTATAGTGATAATTTTTCCGTCGATAATAAATGCATTGCAAAAAAAAAAAAAATCGTATTTACTGATACTTCAGCCGTCGATAAAAAAATTTTCTTATTAAAAAATAAAATTTATATTTTTCAATGAGTAAGCCATTGGTAAAATCATAAGAAGGTAAATATTTTTTTTTTCTTAAGATCTTAGGTCAAAATTAAAATTGTTTCTAATATTTTTTAATTAAAAATATTTTTAACATTATAAAATATTATAAAATTATTTTTTTTGTTCATAAATAATATTTTTTAGACCATTTTGCTCTTAAACAAAAAAAAAAAAAAACCTTCCCTTACTACTAATCCCTGCATTATCATCACTGTTGTTACGCACCTCTCTCTCTTTCTCTCTCTCTCCACACAAGCATGGCCTCTTCACTGTCATCCACCACGGTGACCTTCTCACTGTCCTCCACGACCCTTCTCTCCTCCACCACACCACTGCCTACAATCGCCACTCTCCTCTTCATATTGCCGCTGCCAAAGGCCACATCGACATTATTTCCAACCTTCTAGATCGATCTCTTAACCATGATGTTTTCAATTGCCAGAAGAAGATCCCGCTAATATCTGTAAATCAATCTTTCTATTTTCTACTTTCATTTGTTTGTTTTTCTCAGAGCCATCGGAAATGAGTAGCACATCACATACTTGAGAAGGAACATATGGCGATTGAAGATGAACGAGCAACTTCGAATCAAAGGAGGAAATGTGGGTCGAGGAGGATGCAAAGGCAGAAAAAAAAAACTAACTTCTGTCATTGATGATGCTGTTGAAGTAGCCGTCTCCCGTGGATGATCGATCTGGTTCTGCTGAGAGGGAGATTCAAACTGATCCGTCGAAATCGGGCAAAGAGGGTTCTATAATACAGCATCGTCGCCTTCGACGGAAGGGATGGAAGTTGCAAAGACAGAAAGCGACAGGGATTCAAGCAAAAAAGAGTGGATAGCAATGGCTGACGGCAGAGCTTCAAACGACATCGCAATGAAGCATTAACCATGGATCATCACCAAAGACAGAGAGAGCGCGTCATTGGAGTCGAGTGCATCTCAGACAGCTTCTTCGGGTTGGGCTTGTGTCAGCCTGGCCTTAACCCACGACAAAAAAAAAAAAAAAGTAGTGGGGGTGGTGGTGGTGATGATGATGAGAGAGAGGGGGGTGCGATGCGTAGCAATGGTTGGGGACGATTTTAATTTTGACTCAAGACTTTAGGGACGAAAAAATTAATCAACCCTAAATTTATTTTTTATTAATTAATTTTACCAACTATCAAGTAGTACGTAAAATTAATTTTTTTTAAATTATTTTTTATTTTAATTACATGCATTCTACATATTAATTATATATTTTGGTACTTGTTATATATGGTCGAATAGCAATTTATAAAGCATGATATTTAAACAAATTTCTAATATAAATTCTAATAATTACATTTAACCACTCTCATCAATCTATGCTTGGCACTCCTAGTGGGCCTTCGCCAACTCCTCCTCGAAGAGATGCTAAAAAATTGATTGTCAAGTTTGAGTCATTAAACTAAGTACATATACTTTATTTGAATAACATTAAGATTCAAGAAATCTTAGGTGGACCTTCTCTGAGTCTTTGTCGGCCTCTTTCGAGTAATCCCCCTTCTTAGTGTAGGTCTGCTTGAACAGCTCGCTCCGACAGGGCTAGCTTAGTAGCTTACAACCTAACTCTTTCTCTTGTCTAGCAATAGTTTATCATTTCAATATCATATATGTAACTAATATTGTGTACTATTTAAAATGTTAAGACATACCATCTTCTTAGTCATGGCCTTGTATATGGTCAATCCACCAGGGTGCATCGTTCCTTCGGTGTAGTTCTCTGTGGCTTAGTAGTCCCTAAGCGGTTGGGGAATATCATCAGGGATCCAGTTGGTAGGAGCACCCTTGTTACAGGATTCCACAAATATCTCCCAAAGGCGCTTGGTTGCTCTGACCTGCCAATCCCTATTTATGTGAAACTCTTCACCGGAGATGAATTGGAAGTGTTTCTACAATAAGACAACACTAGAGAATTAGTAACATTGTAATTTAAAATAAATGAAAAATTCAAGCAAGTACAACTTATTTACCTTAAACAAGTCCCACCAAAGCTGAATCACCCATTCTGACGTTCGGCCAAAACTAGGTATGAACCACCGATAGTGGTTGTTGAAAATTTAGGTAATCCTCTCTGTGCCATCGCGCGGATTATGCCAAATGTTTCAAACACAATTTAAGTATATATGCGATTAAATAATTAAATTAAATGGAAATTTAGTTGAGTAAATATAAATTATACCAATCTTTTTCATCCCATATCTAAGTATTGGACGAGGATCATCGACAATGAAAGTTGTACCCTCCTGTATCTATGATCGTGGAATCTATGATTGAGAGGTCTCAGGCTGCTGAGGCTGAGATTGTGCTTGCGGCCGAGTCTGAGGTTGCAGCTAAGGTTAAAGTTGAAGTTGAGGCTAAGGCTGGGCCTAGGGCTACTGTGACTGGCTTTTGATCCCAGGTTTCAAGATCATAGTGATTTGTGGCAACCCAAGAGAGGTTGCAGCCTAGGACCTGGGTGAAAGAGGGGGTGGAATGGGATGATAGGTGGAGTAGTAGTGGTAGTAGTCATAGGGGTGGCACGTGAAGATGTGTTGCATAACTGAAGCAACACATACGTGTTTTTCTTTGGCCGTCCCCAACAACCACCACCACTACCTCTGCCACCCGAACCCTAACCCCAACCTGCATCTTTAACCATGTCTCTTATTCCAAACAAAATAAGAAACACTTTCAATAACATATATATGTTCTCATAATAGAAGATATAAGAAGATACTTAAATAAAATATGGAAGCTAAAATTTTATACAAAATATTATTAAACACATTACTTTTACTCGGATAGATCAGACGATTGAGATGTAGATTTTTCATTATCATCCTCATGATTCTCATCATTGTCATCATCAAACTCATCTTCATCATCCACATTCTGTACTAGTTGAGCTAGGAGGTGCACTATATCATTCTCTCCAGCTGATAAAGCTAATAGTTAATCTGTGATATTTCATTGCTCTAGTTTAGGATTGTGGATGATCTTGAATATGAATTCTGATATGGTGTGGTTCTATTAATTGTTTGATTTGATTTTGATATTTTTTATTCGAATCTTGCTGTTGTTAATTTTTTTTTATTGTATATCACTGTTTCTAGTTATTTATGTTTAGATTATTGGGTTGATTTAGGTTGTCGTAAACCTGTAATATTGTTATTGGATTGCTGAAATTTTTTAGGTATGAATGAGAATATCAACCAAAAAATACGTCGGAATAATAATACAAAAAATCATTTGACTTCGAATGAAGCTTCTCTTCGTCGTAAATCTAATGATAGTCAATTACAAACTTTGAATGAAGTCTAACGTATTTATTTATATTTTATTTATTATTTTATTGTAAAACAATTTTTTGAATGAACTATAATCAAATTAATTAAACTAATAAATTAGTAGTTAGAACAGTTGATGAACGATTTGATTTTGAAAACTATACCCCTAATATCATTATCGTTATTTAGCATGCCGTGGCATGTAGTATGTTAATGCCATTAGTTTTTGTTGATTTATTTTTAAATGAATTAATTAAGAGCCAATAAATTATAATTTAAATGACATAATTTTTTTATTTTTGGTAAAAAAAATTAATTAAGAGTACTGTCCAAATATAGTAAATTCGTTAAATGATTTTCACTTTAATAATTGTTGATAACTTGGCTCTCAACTATAATAAATAGAGATTTCTTTTGGAAAAAAAAAATGAAAAGAAAAAGTGAAAATTGGACTTCACTATCACCGACAGCTTATGGGCATATACATATGTCACCCCCGTCTCATAATTAATTGCTCTATTTATAATTATTTTAATTTCTCTAGTTATCAATTGGCTGGCATGCCATTAGATTATGACTTCATTTGATAAAAGTTTTTTTTTAGAATAATTTTTAAAAATTATAATATTTATATTTGATAATTAAAATAAAAATAATTTTTAATAAATACAAATGATAATAATTATATTTAATAAAATAATTTTTAAAATTTTAAAATATTATAACAAATATAAATAGAAAAATTAAATTTATAAATTAAATAATATATAAAGTTATAATAAACTTTTAATTTTGATAAATATAAATCAACTAATTTTAAAAAATTTTACTTTAAGTATTTTTAAAAGTAAAAAATTTGTTCTTTTCAGAAATATAAAAAATACTAAAAAATTATCAGATTTTATTGTTTGTGATAATCAATTAACCATCAATATTTTAAAATATGAATTAAAGTATATTATTAAATTACTAAACTAAAAAAATTAAATTAATAACTAAAAATAATAAAAAAATAATAAATTATAATGATTCTTAATTAAATATTTTTCGAATACAAATTCTCATACCAAACCAAATAACTTTTCACTATCACAAGCACTATATATATTGCATAGCTTATGCTGGTATCCTTATATTCAAAATAAGCCAAATCGCTCTGGTTAATTTCTCTGCCCTTCTCATCATATACCTTAAGCTTTTATTTTTCTTCAATGGAGGTTGGAGTGTGCTCCAATTTCTTCAGGACAAGACCATTTTGGTTGTTGGAGCCACAGGCTTTCTAGCCAAAAGTATACATACATATACATATACATATATAGATATAACTCTTTTTTTTTTCGTTCATTCATAGTTGTGATGAATTGATATGTCTTTTATTTGGTTGTATGTTTCAGTTTTTTTGGAGAAGGTGTTGAGGGTTCAACCAAATATTAAGAAGGTTTTTCTTCTCTTGAGAGCCGCAGATGCCAAATCTGCCGCTCATCGCTTGAACAATGAGGTGCATGGACATCATAAACAGGAATAGAGCTAGACTAATTATTTAGGGGATCATCATCTTTAATAATTTATTAAAAATATTTTATATTACTATTTCTAGTGATAAAATTAAAAAAAAAACTAAGTATATCAATTAAATATTATACAAAAATATACATATATGTATTAATATCCATTAATTTTGTCTTTGTTGACATGTATATGTAATATTTATTTATTATACAATTTTTTTCTGTAAAATAACAAAATAATTTTATAAGTAAATAAGAATACATATCATAAATAATAAAGTAAGACAATAATATATAAAATATATTTTAATTTAAAATAAGATATTAAAATAATACTAATATTATAGTATAAATAATATAAAATTATAATTAAATAGTTGATTAATAAAAAAAACTAAATATACAAACTAACATATAATAACATACAAATTTAACAAATAATAGTAAATTAAGTAAATAATTAAATATATAAAAAATATAAAAAAAATTTAAACAAGAGTAACAGAAAAATAAAATTAATTTATTTAAATAAAAAAAACATAATTTACGTATTCTATTATTTATCTACATATAATATTTAAAAATAATAAAGATGTAAGGATTTACTTATTCTATTGTTTAAACTCATTTTTCTTTTTTTTTTTTAAATGCACTATGGACACATCTTTATCCAATCCATTATTCCATTTTGAATTTTTGGTATTCTATTGGCTACACCCAATAACCTACGAAAAATAGTAAAAGAAAATATTAAACATGCTCTACTTTTGTATGATTATGTGCTTTATTGGTTGTTAGTTTAATAATTTTCTTGAAATAAAAAAGAGAGTAAAAATAGATTTTTTTTGTGAAAGAAGAATGAAATCACTTATTGAACTAGAATTTTTTTTTAATCTGCAAAAAAAAAAAAGAGTCAAAGAATAAAAGATAAAAAAAAATTAAAGAGATAAAGATAAAAAAATAAGAAAAATTGTTACTATGTAAGAAAAATTCTTTAAATAAATAAGGACATTGAAAAAGGAATAGAAGTTTATATTTTAATTTTTAAATAAAGTGGACTAGGCTTAGGACTACTATATCTTATTTAACATTATACAAAAATATTTAAAAAAAATTTTTGAGTTTACTCTAAATTATTAATGAATTATATGTATATATTATAATTTAAAAAAAAAAGTCTAGGTAATAAAAAAAGGTGGACCATTTTCATAAAATTTAAAATTTTGGGGGCCACTATGCCCCCCTTTAATTATACGTGCCTCCACCCCTGATTTCATACATATGACCTTTTTTATGTGCACGAAAGGCAATACAAAAAATCATGTTTATTGAATATCTTTTTTAATTATTAGTAGATCAAATAAAAAAAATTAAAGGCCAAAATTTTTATTAAAATTTAATTAATATTTAATCAACCAAAAAAGTGTATAATTTTATATTATTAGATAGAATTTTATATTATTAAAATATTAATAATAATTAATTAATAACTATAAATCATAATGCCCTAAAATAAATGGAAGAGAAAAATGTAGTATGATACGATGATGAAGAGGGAAAGTATAGAAAAAGTTAATAATGATGGATCTCACATGGTTTTAGTAAGCATATATTACTTTGCTGGTTTAGCCCCTCGTCAACCTATCATTGTTCAATTAATTATAATAAAGTAGGCACATATTATTTGTTTAATTCTCATTACATCAATAGATTAATTAAGCTTATTATATGGTACACGTGATAATTAAAAACTATATTGATTTAATTTTGCATGCAGATCTTAGGGACGGACTTGTTTAATTTGCTAAAAGAAAAGCTAGGTGCAAATTTTAACTCCTTTATATCTGAAAAGTTGACTGTGTTTCCTGGGGACATTTGTTATGAGGACTTGGGTTTGAAGGATTCAACCCTAAAGGAAGAGATTTGCAACCAAGTTGATGTTATTGTTAATTTGGCTGCAACCACTAACTTTGATGAAAGGTTTATATAGCTATAACGATCTTAATTAATTAAACTATTATTATTCTTTCCTTTTCTTCCAGTTTTGTCTTCTCCTTCTTGGGGGAATTGAAACACTATTTTTCACACTTGTTCCCTTTGAAAATGCAGATATGACATAGCGTTGGATCTAAATGTCTTTGGAGCTAAGCATGTTATTTACTTTGCCAAACGATGCATTAAGCTGGAAGTACTAGTCCATATATCAACAGGTTGTGTGTGTATTATATATATATAATATACATTAATTAATGCATGTCGTTATTATTACTAATATAACCTTACTAGAAAAGACATGAATTACTTTACTATATATAATCTGACATATATTGTCAATATAACGTTTAAAGTGAAACAGAAATAGAACTAAATGAAATATTAGAAGAAAGCCAAAAATATTTATATAATAAAATAAGAGGAATACTAGAGGGTCAGTAATTTTGGTGTTTTGTAATTATCAATTGGTCATTAATAGTATTTTTAATGGTGTGAGATTACATCTAATGGTGGGAGATCAGTCACTTTTGTTTTGATGGTTAAGTGCTGGGCAAAAAATACAAAAGTTGATGGCCCTTAGACTTTTTCATAAAATAATATTAAAATAAAATTTAAAAAAAAATAAACTAAAATTTACATATAATTTACATGTAAAAAATTAAAATTAGGAGATACCATTACCTCCTTCTTTTTACGTAACTCCGCCCCTGGAGTGAAATTAAATGAGATAGATTCGAATTCATAATAACAAGTTATTTGTGCATATGAATTTAGAATGATAAATAAAATATTTACAAATAATATGTCGAATAATACGATGGATCAGAATGCATATGAGTACTGAAATATTCACCCCGCCATATCTTATTTCATTATCATCCCTAATCTATTCCAGCAAATTAGATTGATTGTTATTGCTTAGCCTTATAAATTATAATTATTTCATATCTCTATATATCATCAGCTTATGTGTGTGGTGAGAGAGATGGGCTCATATTAGAGACCCCATATCACTTCACTGCTGTACCTGGATTAGACATCGATGCTGAAAAGAAAATTGTGCGTGACAAGTTAGACGACCTACAAAAGCAAGGAGCGACTGATAATGAAATCAAAATGGCCATGAAGGACTTAGGTGTTACCAGGTTAGTCAATTATATTTGTTCACCTTTTTTTACTTATCATTGTTAATTTTTTTTTTTAAGTATATTTTTGGTTCATATCTTCTATAAGTGTATTTAAGACGCTTCGTTGTTGCTTTTAAATATGTCATAAGTTAGTGGTCCATTATTACTTATAAACAGTGTATACTAGATTTAAATTCGTGCGTCAGAAAGAACCAAAATAGATTGATTTTTATATATAAGAAATTATTTAATAAAAAAATTTAAAAAGTAATATTAAATTTAAATAAAATTGTAAAAAACATTATACATTTTAGTGTTTAAAAAAAAATTTGTTACCTAATTTATATATTTAGTAAACTTAAATATTGTAGTACAAGAACAAAATTATTCGATGTAGTGCAAATTGAATATAGTATTTCAATAATTAAAAATAACATCTATTTTTTATGAATCATAACATCATATAATTTCAGAATCATTATTATAACTAAATAACAATAAAATATAAATTATTAAAAAATAGTATATAAGTGACAAAGATAATATATAATTGATAAACACAAATAAATTAAAAATAAAAAAAATTAAAAACATTGTAAAAACATCATACATTATAATATTTTAGAAGTTTATCATCCAACATATAGTGATCAAATTATTTAGCAAACTAAAATAAAGAATTGGAATTATCAATCAAATTTTTAAATAATTGTGCAAAACATTAACAAATATATAAGAAAACGAGTGAGAGGCATAAATTAATGAGAAAAATTGAACAAGTTGTATGAGGTGAATGTTGATTTATATAGTAAATATATATAAGTAGAAGAGAGAGTAAAAAGAGAGAATGAATTAACTTTTATTAATCAATTTATATCAATTAAAGAGAAATAACATTATTACTATTAAAAACATAGAATATATAACTTACATAGAAATAATAAAGAATATAAAGAGATTGAAAACAAGACTAAATACTACATATAAAGGATAAAAAATAATGTAATAATAGAAAAATTATAAATAAATTATCAAATTAGTATCTAAAAAATTCACTGATTATGACAAAAATAAATAATATTAATAGATACGAATAATAAAATAGTCCCTTAAAATTTTTAATATTTGACAAAAGTAACCAAAAGATTAATTATTTTCAATTTTATTAACGAAAAATACTGAGTTAACTAATATAATTATAGCACGGAATCAAATTTATATATCTGTCTAGTTTCAGCCAATTAGTTTTTAGTCTTATCTTCTCTCTACTCACAGCCGCACAGACATATACATCAGTACATCACTCTCCCTTTCTCAAAACTAAGCCCTAAAATCTGAACCATCACCATCACTATAGTTCCACCACCTTATTGTCATCTCTCTCTCTCTCCATGTTAGTTGCAACAACAATGCCCTCCTTCTTTCGTTGTATTTATTGCTGTAATTTTTTCTTGACATTTCATTTTTTGGATTTGGGTTCTCTTTGAAAATTTGTCTGTTTCTTCGAAATAATTTTCAATGAATCTTCCATTCATACACTTTGCAAAAAATATTCAGTTTTTTTTATATGATTTTTTCTTTTAATGGATTATTCTATTTTAAAACTGAAGATGGTGAAGATAGGTACCCAAAAAATGAATTATTCTATTGAGTTTTTTTGGGAGTTGAAGGTATATTAGGAGGTTAGGATTATGATTTGTACCACGCTAACCTTCACATTTTCCATCTCATCAACCTAATTAAATAACTCAGCATTTTTCATTAATAAAAATGGTATATATCACTTAAGAAATGGTCACTTTTGTCATATTATTAAACTATCTTTAAGAGACTTTTAAATTTTTGTGTTATTTTTATCAACCACAAAAATTTTGGATACTATTTTGGTGGTCTACACAAAAACCTATAAAATCATAATTCCACTAAAATATTTATGTAGCAATATTAGAAGTTATCTAATATATCAAGAGTTCATTGTGTCATTACTTAATTTTCTTTTTTATACTACATTGATAAATAGATAGATATATTAATATATAGATAGACAAATAAATAAATAGATTTTCATAAAATAAAATTTATTCTATAAATAGGATATATAATATTAGAATGTATGTAGATTATCGATATGAACTAACATTATTTATACTGTAATTTTTTTTTGTAGAATTAGATAATTAAGTGTATAAAATTATGAGATTGACCCTAGATTAGTTATATAGGTGCTATTCTCTATGGTAGTATAAATATATTTTTAAGATAGATATTTTTTTGTATGTTGTTACAATGGATGACATAGCAATAATTTATATGAAACTTAAAAGTCAATATGTCATTCATTCACTGGAACCCTATTTTGGACTCTCCTTTTATATATTATAATAAATAGATATATTATAGTATTATTTATTTCGATCTTTTAGAGCTATATTACATAGTCAATCTCAAACCCGAATAAAAGAGGAGTAATGCATTAGGCCTTCGACAGTCAACATAAAACACATGTCAAATTTTTTTGACATGGACCAAAGATATTATTATGCTAAAGTTAGGTTGTTGCTCCAAAACAACATGTTATATATCTCGAATACAGTGTCAAATGAACAAAAATAACTGTATTGGTGCCTGAATATAGTGAGAAAGGATTTTCACATTTTTACAAACAGATGAGAGTAAATAAATTAGTTTACCAAAAAAGAAGTGAAGAAAAAAGTAAAGATAAAGGTAAAGACATAGACAACAGAAAGTTACGACTTGGGACATAAAAAATAGACACACTAATAGAAAAATCTATAAAGCTAACATAATGTGCCTACAAAAAACAAAATAGGTGGGGATGAAGGCAAGAGAGTTACTTCAGGGTTTAAGTCTTGATATACAAAAAAGGTGAAGAATAAAAATAGAGTAGGCATTATTATGGATAAGTAGTGGAATAAAGATGTGGTAGACATCAGAAGGATGGGTGATTATCATCACTATAAAATTTATGGTAAAAGAAGTGCTTTTTATGTGATTAGCGCCTATGGACTACAAGTAGATTTGGAAAAATAATATAAAAAAAATTCTCAGAGGAGCTAGAAAGCCTAATCCAAAACATATCTTTGGGAGACAAGATTTTTGTTTTTAGGAAGAGATTTAAGGTCATGTTAGAAAGGATGTAAATAAATATGTGTATTGATTTTGAAGTTATCAATATGGAGGGTAAAACCATCTTAGACTTTTTCTCAATTTTTGATCTTCTCATTGTAAATATTTATTTTAAAAAGAGAGACGAATACTTTTTAACCTATAATAGTGGTGTAATATAAGCTCTTAAATTAATTTTGTTTAGTTAAGAAGAGTCAACAAAAAATTTTGCAATAATTATAAAATTATTTCAGGAGAGAGTTTGATAATATATGATTTTTGTCATAAATTTTTGCATTGAGCAAAAGGTGAGAAAAAGATACCAAGAAAAGAACCCACAAACGAGGTGACGGGAGATAAAAGGTAAGAAATAAGAAAATTTTCAAAGACGAGTAGAAGAAGAAGTAAAGTGAAAAAGACATCGAAGTGCATGTGAGATATAAAATAAGATGACAAAAGTTATCAAAAGAGAAAAAAATTTAGTGAAATAGAGGTATTGAAAAAAGAGATAAAAAGTAATAGCAATGGAATACAAGTTTACAAAAGAAGATAAAAGGTAAGGAGAAATATTTTAAAGAGCAATCTTTAAGTTATAATGTTGAAAACTGAAAAATATAAGATTATTAAGGAGACAAAAGTGGTAGTAAGCGAAATATGAACAAGAGCGTATGAAAATTTTTATCAGTCTTTGGGTACGAAAAGAAGGTGGAACATGTGTATATAAAATCACAAAGACTCAAGAAAAAAGGACAAGAGATTTGGATAAGTTACATGTATCAAGAACAAGAATGGTGAAGTTTCAGTCTAAGATGAGAACATTAACGAAAGATGGAGGAGCTACTTTTATAAGTTATTTAATGAAGCACAAGAGACTCTTCTATACTTTGGTCGATTACATAGAAGAAAGAAGAACAAAACTTCAACTGTATTGTTATTGAAAGATTCAAGGCTTCAAAGGAAGGCTTTAAAGCAGATAAAGAATGAAAAGGTATAGTAGGACCAGACAATATTATGATGGAAGTATGGCAAGGCTTAGGAGGGAAGGGTGTCAGTTGGTTATACAACTTTTTAATGAAATTCTAGTGTCTAAGAGTCAGATGAATAGAAAAAAAATCACATTGGTCCCTATTTACAAGAATGTGAAAACTACAAAGGGATAAAACTCATGAGTGATATTGTAAAGTTATGGGAGAACATAATAGAATAGAGATTAAGATAAGAGATACAGGAGGTCCTAAAGAATCAACTTAGCTTTATGTCAGGTAGATCCACCACCGAAGCTATACCCTTGTTGAGAAGAATGATAGAAAAATACCAGATTAATAAAAAAGATCTACACATGGTTATTTAATTGAAAAACGTATATGATAAGGTGCATATAATAGGATATGAAAAGAGGTCCTATAGAAGGTCTTGAAAAAGAAGAATGTAAGTCTTGTATATATTCGTGCAGCTATGGATATGTACAATGGGATTGCAAACTAGTGTAAAAATTTAAAGTGGTATAATAGAAGAGTTTTTTATTAGTGTAAAATTGCACCAATGATTATCTCTAAATTCATATCTTTTCACATTAGTTTTAGAGGTGTTTACCGAGCATATCCAGGAACTAATAACATGGTGCATGCTTTTTGAAAATGACACCATTCTTTTGGGAGAGGAGCTTTAGAGAGGGTAAGGAACTAAGGATTGCGCATAAGTCAGAGTAAAACGGAATATATAAAATGTAAATTTGGTAGGCGGGAGAAAAATAATAATATAGAATTGAAAATTGGAGAAACTATCTTACTTCAAGTAAAATATTTTAAGTATCTTGAGTGTATCATATAGGATAATAGAGAAATTGAGGAAGATGTGAAACACGGGATACAAGCAGACTAGTCAAAGTGGCAGAGTGAGTCTAGTTTACATATAACAAAAAAATATCTTTAAAATTTAAAGAAAGTTTTATCGCACTGCTAATAGATTGACTATATTATATGGAATAGAGTGTTAGACGACAAAGGATGAGCATGAATATATATTAAGTGTGGTAGAGATGAAGATGTTGAGATAGATGAGTAGTCATACATATATAGATAAAATAAGGAACATATATATATAAGAGAAAAAGTTGAAATAACACTTATTGTAAAGAAAATGGTAGAATTTCTTCTTAGTTAATTTGGACATGTAAAAAGAATATTAGTAGAACATTCGGTTAAGAAGATGAATGAGATAGAAGATAAATAAAAAACAAATAATAAAAATAGAAAAGTATATGGAACCATAGGTGATCAGCCAAAAAGTAAATAATTTAACTAATTTATAATTATATTTAATTAATTTTATTTGTTTTAAATTTATAATATTTGATATTAATTGCTTCTCACCCCAAATTAAAATTCTGAATGATACGTTGGAGAAATAGGGGCGGGAATCACGGAACTTCCAACAATCTCGATTCTTAGTATATAAAAAAATTTATAAAATATATAAAAGAACATCTATTTAGTATGAAAAAGAAACATTCTGATATTTAGTAGAAGAAATATTCTAATGCCTAGCGTAAACACCATCCACATAGAGATTTTAAATTCACCCAAAAACATTTGACTAATTTTTTGTTTATATCCTCTTAGTTTTCTAGCATTGTTGAATAAAAATAATTTGAATTACGAGATAAAATTTTGTTATTACTATTGTTATAAAAGATCAAATAGATAACATTTCACTTTACACTGAACGTGAATATTTTTGAATTCAATATTTAATTTAAATTTACGATAAATAAATTTTAAATTGATTATAAACCAAACTAATTTTAAATTTTAATTTGATAAAGTTGGAGAGTTGTACAAATTGCTTATATGTGGTGAGAAATATAAAAGTACTACTAAATCCCGTAATTAACCACCAATAGAATAGGATACATGTCATCTCATACTTTGAAGAGAGTCACAAGAAAGAGAAACATCATACGTAGCTAACAACTTTACATACCTTTAGTTAACTTTGATACTTATCTATGTGGGTGGCTGTTTGTTATCATTAATTATTTAAATTAGCTCTAAGAGTTTTAAAATTAAGCATTTTAATTTTTTTAGATTTTAAAATATAGTAAATAATTTTTAATATTAAATAATATAATCATTTTTGTTAGTAACTGACGATGACTATTGACGTAGAAAGTTAATTTATATACGTAGTTGTTAAGTATTCATATGTGCAAACTAGACAAATTAATTCTTAAAATAAAGTATAAAATAGTTCCTGAAAAATAAAAAAATCTCAAAATTATGAAAATACAAACAATTTTAACTATAAATCTATTTTATTCAATATTACAACCAATAAATTTTAAAATTTTCTAAAAAATATTAACAGAACTTGAATTTGTTAAGACATTTATTCTTTAAGCAAACTATATACTGAGGTTTTGCAAATAATCCACGTTGATTTTGTGGTTGATCAAAATTTACAAATTTGACTTTAGAAATGACGTAGTTTGTATTACATATTAGTTTTAAGATGTTGCGTTCATAAGCCTTTGTACAAATTTTTATGTTAAATAGGAGTTCTCACACCTCTTGACACAACACTAACTCATTCTCTTCTGCATCGTCAAATAATGATAATGGAATATAGTACCTACAAATTAAATTAATATCTGATGGATATCGTGGCTTAGAAAATGGAGTTTGAATTAGGCCTCTTTTAACTTTGCTTTCCTTTTTTTAAACTGGGTGTATCTTATAGATTCAGTTGAGTCACCTCGTGTAAAAAAGTATGAGATACTTTTATTTTGTCTCTTGTCGAAAGAGGAGTCAAAACAGAACTATGTACAAGGTATACAGCTGTAAATTATGGCTGGATAGAATAAGTAGGAGATCATTTTGTTTTGTCTCCTAAATATAAAACCAAAATCGAAAAGAGAAAGAGAAGTAACACAACCATATATCCTGATTCAACTACCTAGTGCAATGTAGCCTATATTCAGTCTCCATCATAACAATGATGGAATTTTACTATCTTTGAACAAGATTACATACACCAATTTTTCTAAAATTCAACTCAATCATATCTAAGATAAACCTAGCTTCTACCCAAGTCAGATTTGACTAGGTTCACTCCCTAGATTTCAACTACAAAGTGCTCACCCAACTTACAAGAAAATTTTCTTAGTATCATAACAACAAAATAGAAATACATACAAAAATTTTTTGAAATAAATATTGATTTTTCTCCAAGTCTCACTCTCTTTGCCTTTTTTCTCTCAATGATTTTTTCTTACATTCTTCAATGTAATACTTTTTTTCATTAAACGAAAAAAAGAAAAGAAAAGATAAAATTGAGAAAGCAAAATATTCAATTGAGAACCATGAAGGAAAAGGTAATAACTTTGTAAGTTATGAAAACTCAAACTTTGTACTCTCACTCATTGTTCCAATTCTTTGTCGTTTACCCCTTTAATAGAGGAGTAAAGCTTTTCAAAGTTTAAAACTTTACTTCAACATATTTGACTTCTTCTCCCCAAAAATCAGCAGCAGCAGCGGTGCAGAATAGAGTAGCAGCAATGATTTAACAGTACATACAATGCATCTATACTTTTATTCTTTCTTCTTTTTCTTCCTTGAGTAAATAACCATTTCTGACCATGAAAGATTTGGACGCTGACAAAATTGACCATGAAAAATTGAAACTAAAGTTATACCTATATAAGATAAGTTTTGTTCGACAAAAATAACCAATTATTAAATTTTTGTTCATAATTCCGTAAATATCCCTAACTTTTTATCTTCTTTTATCTCTACACCCAATCTCTAACCCTAACAATTCAATCTAGTTCCCTCCTCTTCTATCTCTACCCTCCAACCTTCTACACCGTCACAATCCCCCTCCACCACCACTATCGCCTCCAGCCCCCTCACCCTTCCTTCCCCGTCGACCATCACCAACTCCATCATCACTGCTGCTCCATTTCCTTCCTCACCCTCCCCTCCAACCACCTCCTTCACACCATTGAAGACCTTCCTCAGTCCTCACAAATAAAATAGAACCAAGTAAACCCAAAATTAAACCAAATAAACCGTCTCTCATATTTTTAGACACAAAGAAAAGAAGGATGCTATTATTATTATTAAACCAAATACACCATCATAGAATCATTAGAACTTTATCAACAAGCTCATCATGGAGGAGAAACTACCACAACCACCATCATGACGGCACTCTTCTTTAAGAAACTTGGGGTTGGGCTCCTGAGTGCTGCATACTTGTGCATGGTTCTATTCTTGGTTCTGATTGTGGTAAGGGTTTTGGGGGTTTGTTTGGTGAAGTTGTGGGTGGAAGAGCCGGTGGTGGTTAGAGAGAATGTGCATTTTGATTACACTGAAAAATTAAAATTCTTTTGCTGCGTTCTCGTTTGATAGGGGAATGAGTGATTTTGTTGAAAGAACAAAGACGGATAAGCATATAAGTATGCCTGATGGTCATATATTTCATATTTCTTTGCTTCTTATCATGTTCGAATCTGATTTTAATACACAACTTGGTGTCTTTTAGGTTCCTGCACTTTTTCTCAGTTTTCTTTGACATTCTCAACATATATTAACATAGTAACAAACATATATTTGTGAGGATTGAGGAAGGTCTTCAATAGTGTAGAGGAGGTGGTTGGAGAGGAAGAGTGAGGAAGGAAATGGAGTGGTGGTGGTGTTGGAGTTAGTGATGGTTGAAAGAAAAAGGAGGTGAGGAGGATGGAGGGAATGGTGGTGGTGGAAGGGAATTGTGACGGCGGAGAAGGTTGGAGGGTAGAGGTAGAGAAGGAGGGAGCGAAATTAAATTGTTAGGGTTAGAGATTGGGTGTAGAGATAAAAGAAGATAAAAAGTTAGGGGTATTTATGAAATTATGAACAAAAATTTAATAATTGGTTATTTTTGTCGAACAAAACATATCTTATATGGATATAACTTTAGTTTCAATTTTTTATGGTCAGTTTTGTCAGCATCCAAATCTTTCATAGTCAGAAATGGCTATTTACTCTTCTTCCTTTTTCTTTTTGCTTCTTGAATTTGAACTCTTTATTTATACTTTTCCTCCAAGTAACTTTTTTTATCATTAATTTCTTGCAAAACTCCATAATCTCCATTTTCTTTAATTTTTTAGAAATGTGTATGAAGAAGAAGGAAATTTCAGCAAGCTACTTTAGATGTACCAAAAACAAAAATATTTTTTGATCTTGCCTAAGATCTGATTTTTGTCCTAACTTTTGATTTCTTCTTCTTTCTTCTTTATGGCTAACCCTTTTTCTTCTTTGATACGAGTCATATACATAACTTTTTTCTTTTTTTCGTTTTTCTTCTGTGATTTCACGTGGCTAATGAAAGAGAGAAGAGAGAAGAGAGAATTTGGTTCGGTGGTGTGTAGTTGGGTTCTGATGGAAATAGAATTCAATTTTTTAGTTAGCAACCAAATGAGTAAGTGAATGGATTTGGATCTCCAGTTGAGCCATTTGCTTGTTCTTGGGCCAATTTAATTTCTTCACACTAGCCATTCATATTTCTTTGGGTTTTATTAGTTTGTTGGGCCTATTTTCTTACTTCTTCGACCAGTTTGTTTTATTTTAATTTTTAGCACACTTAAACAAATTAATCATACACATAATTGACTTTTACTCCAATAATAATATTTAGTCATCATTAATTAATTTATTGTTTAATTTTAAACTTAACAATATCTTTTATGATTAAAAATATAGGTTTATTATTTTAAATTATTTCTTTTAGAGAAACATAATGTCTTTTTCATAATTTATTGTGAAAATACATTTAAAACTTTTGTTATAAAAAAAATCAAGTTTGAGATAAATAAATCAAGAATTTTAGAAATTAAAATTTATTTATTTAAAAATAATTATATATAAATAATTCAAAAAAATTGTTTTAAAATTTTAAACTTTTTTAAGGATAGTTTTGATATTTTTAAATTTTTTTTTACTGATTTGTCCATCTCACATATTGATATTTAATGACAATGTATGTAAGTTAATATTTAATATTAGTAATTATTATTAATTACTAATAAAGAAAGATGGTATTATTTAATAAAAATAAATATCGAAGATCATTTTATATATTTTAAAATAAAAATTTAAGTATTTCATTTTAAAAATTTTAACGACCGATTTGAAATTAGTGACATGTTATTCTTTTGAAGAGTGATATATCATGATTAAATATACGAAGACCATATTTATCATTGACCTAGAACGTGTCATAAATCCAGCAATCCAAATCATGCACTTTTGTCTCCGTATTATCATTTTCCTTAGAAAGTTAGGCTTTTAATATAATCTTTATATATAGATTAACAAAGTATATTAATTATCAGGCATATTTATTAGTGAAAAAAACTGATATACAACGGATATTTGTAACTTTGTATGTTAAGCAATCATGTTCAAAGGTCAAAATGTCAAATCTACACTCTACATAGAGTTAAGACCTGCAAAACAGAGGAAGGAGGGAGAATTTATAAATTTTTATATGAACTAGCCACATCTACAATTGAATCAATTTTTTAAAGAATTTAATTAGAAAATTAATTGTTTCAATTAATATAAATTAATTATTAAATTATTTTTAAAAATTTTAAATTCTAAATTCTACTATTTTAATCTTAAATTTTAAATTTTCAAACAAATAAAAGTTAAAAAGATAATTTTTTAATTAAAAATTAATTATTATTAATTGATTAAAAATTAATTCAATCATGTTATGTATATATTAAAATTATTTTTTAAATTTTAGTATAAAATATATATTAAAATATAAAATATATATTAAAATAAATTAAATATTATATATATTTATACATATGTAGTAATTAATTTTAGTAGTTGATTTTGATATATAAATAATATTTAAAATTTATTATTTCCTATCCTTATTTTTCAACAAAAAATATATACCGAACTTTTTAAATTACTTGTTATCTTGATATGGTTCTAAAGTACTTGTTATGTGCATATATATCTAATAACTAATATATCCAAGTAATCATGAATCATTATGTATATGTCTCACGATGATGCCTACACGAATACGTAGTGTATCATAATGTTATTTGATTTTTTTTTTTCCATATTATTTGTTTATTTAATTTTCATCATAGTTTGTATATGAAAATAACCTTGCAAACCATAATTCACTGATAAAGCTTAAGCAAAGAACAAGAGATAATAAAGAAGAAGTGGTAACGTAGCAGTGAAGCAACTAGTCACGACTAATTTTCTTTTCTGCTTAGATAATATTCAATTTAGTCTCTAGGTTTATAGACGAGTTTTATATTAGTCATTAAAATTTTAATTGCCTTTATTTAATATTAAAACTTTGTGAATTAGTTTCTGGGATACTTTTTTATGCATAGACGTTAAGAAAATATTGACATGAACAGTCAAATGCCACGCTGAACTTTATAAAAGACGCCGTTTTGATTTTGGCACTCAAATAACTCAAAAATAACATTGTAAATTGTGTTTATTAAAACTTTTTTCTTCCAAAACAAGTGATATGATATTGTTTTATAAATTTCAACGAAACTTTTTGCTGTCCATGTTAGCGCTACATTAACATCTGGTGAGCCGAAAATTGTGCTACACACTAATGTGAGTTATGTTTGTAAAATTTGGACACTAAATAAAATTAATTAAAACTTCAATGAATAAATTAAAATTCACATGCAAGATCAGGACCATATTGAGTATTAATTCCGGTTAAGTAACTAAACTGGTCTAACAGATTCTGCTTTGTTAGTTAATGTGCATATGCCTTATTAGAGTGTTACTTCATCATTTGACTAGCAGTGCTTACTAGTATTTAAGCATATATGATTATTCTGTAATCAAACTTACATTCACAAACTCACAAAAAACCTTGTATTCTGCTAAATTCCTTTAGTGCGTTGCTCTTTGCTTTTCTCATACATTGTGGTTCAATTTATCAGCTCCATTATTCATGTATTATGTTTTATATCATTGATCAGGGCAAAGGTGTATGGTTGGCCAAATACGTACGTATTTACAAAAGCAATAGCTGAAATGCTTGTAGAACAAATGAAAGATATTATTTCCGCTGTTATTTTGCGTCCTGCCATTGTTACAAGTACATTCAACGAACCTTTTCCTGGCTGGGTTGAAGGTTTAAGGTAAATATTAAGATCAACATCACTTTTATAAGAGTATTTATGATGAATACGATCTTATTTATCATGAGTCAAGAATTACTTTAATTAAACTTTTCTTGATAACGGTATGAAGTTTACTATAGGGGATAATTTTATCTAAGTTTGACGAGGTATCACTTTAAGCAGATAATAATAATGACTGAAATTGTGTCTTTATAGAAAAAAAAAAAAAATTGGTTGACCATAAAACCACTAACCATATAATGCACCAAATAATAATCATTCATATACTTTGTTTATTTATTTTTTTTTTTTGTGCACAATATCTCTTAGCTTAGTAGGCCAAGAATTAATCCGTCACGAATTTGAGCTCTATTTAAAGGTCTGCCGCTGACAATGGGTTGCTGCATGCACAAAATGAGATTCAAACACTCGATACTTATTTAAGCGAAAGAGTGAGCTGACTATCCGACCAATCCAAGTTGGTTACTTTGTTTGTTATTCTAGTTAACTGTCCCGCTGTCCACTATACCTATGTTTTATCCAAATAAAGAGAACGGATAGTTAATTAAAAACGGAAATAGTATGATACATAATAATACATTAATGAAAAGTAATATGAATTCTTTCAACTCTTGTACTTGTTACAGAACAATTGATAGTTTAGGTGTTGCTTATGGGAAAGGAAAACTAACATGCTTCCTTGGAAACATCAATGGAGTTGTGGATGTGGTGAGTTAGTTGCTCGCATGAAACTATTATATTGTCCAAAATATATGACATGATTTTTGATAAGCTGCAATGTAATATAACAAGCAGATACCAGCAGACATGGTGGTGAATGCAATACTGGTGGCCATGGTGGCCCATGCATATCATCCAAGTGATGCCATATACCATGTGGGTTCCTCTGTTAGAAACCCTGTTAGATACGCTAATCTCCAAGACTATGTAGTTAGGTATTTCACTGCAAAACCTTGGATAAACAGAGATGGAATACCTGTCAAAGTTGGCCAACTTACTGTCCTCGCCAACATGGCTAGCTTCCGCAGATATATGTTCATTCACTACCTCTTTTGGTTGAAGGTTCTTCGTCGCAATCACTTGACTATATATCAATGTTTTGTCATTGTAATCTTTTCTTAATTAACTAGGCTGACATTTTTTCTTTTACAATTTAACAGGGACTTGAACTGGCCAATATAGCATTTTGCAGGTACTTTCAGCGAACATATCAAGAGCTGAATAGGAAGATCGAAATTGTGATGCGGTTGGTGGAGCTTTATAGGCCTTACTTGTTCTTCAACGGCATGTAAGTAGTATTGCTCTTCCTAACACTAGTCATTATTAATTAAGAGAAATGTTCGAGCTATCAAAATTTATTATTTTTTGTCATCATTAAGCTATCAACTTAATTCCTTTAATTTAAATTTTTTAGTCTAATAATCCAACAACATATTTTATTACATACTTTTAAATATTAATGACTAAAATGATGACCAAAAACAATAAATTCTGACGGTCTTCTAGCATTCATCTATAACTAATATATATATGTTGGTTGGTTATGTATGTAAGAGAGAAAATGTGTTATGGGACGCAGATTTGATGATATGAACACAGAGAAACTGCGAGTGGCAGCAACACAAGGAAGGGTAGAGACAGATTTGTTTTGCTTCGATCCTAAAGTGATCAATTGGGATGATTACTTTATAAACACTCATATCCCAGGCCTCGTCAAGTACATTTTCAAGTGATCATTATAATTAATTAGCACTATCCAATAAAAAAGAAAAATTAAAGTGATTATTTAAGCTGGTATATATATAGTGTTATATATGTTAAGTTCAAATTTGTGCTAGAGTGATTGAATCCATCTGTATGTTATTTATTTGTTAATCAAAGACAGTGTATGTAATTGATATAAGCTAGCTGCCTCCCAAATTAGTTTGAAAACTTTGACACTGTATTATTGTATTATTTGTTCTCAATTACTACGTTTAAATAATGCAATTTGCCAATTATTTTTATAAGGTAACTACTCAAATGAAGATGGTAAAAATATCTCCTCATAAAGATGTTTTATTTAAAAGTATGGTTTATTTATTTAGCCACACTTTAAACAAAAACAACACTTTTTTAAATATTAAAATCTAATCATACAATCCATCATTTAAGGATAAAAAAATATATATTCACATGAAGATAATTATAAAATCTTCGTTATAGTATCCACTTTTTTATAATGTATGGGGAGTCATTTGAAAACAGAAACCAGAACATGATCTTCACATACATGTCTTGAGTATAAGAAACAATTTTATTATTGGTGATGACTAATATATAAGTATTTGATTGAGTTAAAAGTCCAAAAATTGTTTGATGTATGATTTATTGTTGCAAGCCATAGTCGTTTTTCTTTGCAAAATCCAAATAGAAACAAAGCTCAGCAACATGGCTCATTACATGGATAAAAGCTTTTGATATAGCTAAAGCTTTATCATTTCGGGTGAAGCAAATCAAGCAAAAGGCAGTTCATTTTTTGTTATTACAAGCCAAAAACTTTCATCAAATAAGCACCAGAGGAAAAAGTCAAATAATGGAGCCCAAGACAAAATCAAATATTGATTTTGTTTTGAAGAAAAGTGGTGTAGTTATGATAATTAATGTTAGAAACAAAAGATTGAGGGAATAATCTGAAAAGAGTATTATTGAGTTGTGTTGAAAGGTACAATATATAAGATAACAAGGGGTATTTATAGGTGGTAAATGAATCAGAGCAATAAAGGCATATAATCCTACAATTAATATACAGATATACTAGACGATACTAATTGATCTAAATTGATTCTAATGATTCTCTAACATCCCCCCTCAAATTCAAGTGGGAGCTAAGGATACCAACTTGAGTTTGGATAACAAAGTCTGGAAACGAGTCGGGTGATGAGCTTTCGTGAAGATATCAGCAGTCTGATCTAGTGTTCCAACAGCAATGAGACGAACAGCATGAATAAGGATATGTTGCCAAACAAAGTGACAATCAATCTCAATGTGTTTGGTGCGTTCATAAAACACATCATTATGGGCGATCTGAATAGTACTGCGATTATCACAAAAAACATCAGTAGGAGACGACTGAGGAGCACCCAAATCTTCGAGAAGCCAACGAACCGAGATAACTTCAGCAGTGGTGTCAGTGAGGACACGGTACTCAGCTTCTGTGCTTGAGCGAGCAGTGAATGTTTGCTTCTTAGCACGCCAAGAAATGAGAGCGTCGCCAAGAAACAAACAGTAACCAGTAGTAGAACGACGATCAGTGGGATCACCAGCCCAATCAGCATCGGAGTAAGCCTGAAGAGACAAAGAGGAATGGACAGAAAAATAAAGGCCATGAAATAGAGTGCCTTTGATGTAGCAAAGAATGCGATGAACTGCCGCATAGTGAGTAGTACGAGGAGTTGACAAGAACTGGCTAAGTACATGAACCGGATAGGCGATATCTGGTCGGGTGACAGTCAAGTAGACGAGATCGCCAACTAACTGTCGATAGAGAGTCGGATTATCCAAAACAGTGCCATCCATAGGGGTAAATCGAACATTAGGCTCAAGAGGAGTAGACTCAGTGCGACTATCTGTAATCCCAACACGAGCAAGAAGATCTGAAGCATACTTAGCCTGAGAGAGATAGATGCCATCATCAGTGGAGATGACCTCGAGACCAAGAAAATAGCTGAGAGAACCAAGATCTTTCATCTCAAAGGTACGGTGAAGTGAGGCCTTGAGATCAGAGATACCATCAACATCATCCCCAGTAATGATCATGTCATCAACATACAAAAGTAGAAGAACAACTCCACGTTCGCTTTTGCGAATGAAGAGCGCATTCTCATGAAGGCTAGAAGTAAAACCAAGACTGCATATGGTAGTGCTGAACTTGTCAAACCATTCATGAGGAGCTTGCTTAAGTCCATAAAGTGCCTTGCGAAGGAGACAAACTTTATTAGAAAGACAAGGATATCTCGGAGGTGGTTTCATATAGACTTTCTTTTTCAAATCCCCATTAAGAAATACATTCTTCACATCCATCTGAATGAGAGACCATTTTTTAACCGCGACAATGGCAAGAAGAGCTCTAACAGACGTAAAATGAGCGACAGGGGCAAAAGTCTCTTCATAATCAATACCATACTCTTGCGTACAACCTTGAACAACCAAGTGGGCCTTATAACGGTCAATAGAGCCATCAGAGCGAGTCTTAATCTTATATACCCATCTACTGTCCACAACTTTCTGATCAGAAGGAGGATCAACCAGATCCCAAGTGTGTACTTTTTTAAGTGCCTGTATTTCTTCTTGCATTGCTTGTTGTCAATTTGGGTTTGAGGAGGCTTCTTTGAATGTCTTAGGTTCAGGTTGATGAAGAATAGTAGAAAAGCAATGGTAATCAAGAAGATGAGGAGGTGAATTCCTTACCCTAGAAGAACGAGCGGGAGGAGGAGGCATGACGGTAGGAGCAGGATTATCGTCCGGTCTGGAATCATCGGGAGATGGAGAAGGCGGAAGAATAGGAGGCTGTGGAGGGTCACTCAAGATAGAATCTGTAGAATCATCACTAGGAAAAAGATCAACATTGGAGTTAGTAAACAAAGATGACTGAGTAGTAGGAATGGACTCAAAGGATGAGAATCGAGAAAACATGTGGTGCTTTCAGAAGACAACATGACGAGATATACGAATACGTTTAGAGAGAGGATCCCAACAACGATAACCCTTATGTTCAGTGCCATAACTAAGAAAACAACACATACGAGTCCGATGTTCAAGTTTACTATGTTCATGAGGCTGAAGAAGAACAAAACATACACAACCGAAAACTCGAAGAGAACTATAATCTGGGGAAGTATGATAAAGACGCTCAAAGGGAGTAACATTACCAAGAACAGAAGAAGGGAGTCTATTGGTAACATGAACAGCAGTAAGAACAGCTTCACCCCAAGTACACTCAGGACACGAAGAAGAAAGGAGCATTGCACGGACGGAGTCAAGAATGTGACGGTGTTTGCATTCAGCTCTACCATTTTGTTGAGATGTACCAGGACAAGAAAACTCAGATAAAGTACCATGTTCTGCAAGAAAGGATAAGAGTTTGGAATCACGATATTCCATAGCATTATCACGTCGGAAAACCTTAATGACCTTGGAAAACTGAGTTTTAATCATAGTAGCAAAGTTGATATAGATCTGAAGCATACTTATATTCATTGAAAAAAGAAAACTAAGCTCTGATACCATGTTAGAAATAAGAGACTGAGAGAGTAATCTGAAAAGTGTATTATTGAGTTGTGTTGAAAGGTACAATATACAATGGGTATTTATAGGTGATAAATGAATCAGAACAATAAAGGCATAGAATCCTACAATTAATATACAGATATACTAGACGATACTAATTAATCTAAATTGATTCTAATGATTCTCTAACAATTAAAATGTGCAAACAAAATAGCTATTTAAAGCTACTTTAAGATGCTGCAACATTTCAAAAATGAAGAAGAAAAAGGAATTCTTATTTTTCAGATAAAATGAAGGGAAAAGAGTGTATTTTGGGGCCAAAACTTAAGGATCAAATGTGTTGATCTAGTAAGTACTTTGAAGTTTAAAGACATTATGATCCTGCTGTTATTGCAAAGTTGTCACCAAGGACAGCTTTAAGCTTTGGAAGTATTATCCCCCCCCCCCCATAAAAGGAGTAATCAGTAAAATATTGTAGACAAGGAGAGAAAATACTAATCAGAGGTTCTAATAGCATCTTTGTTATTGGTTAATTTTGAAGTTTTGAAAGCAATGCACCTATATTAAAGGAGCATTCTACCAAGACAAAAGACAAATAAAAAGAGGCTTAAATATGGTTTTCTCATAATTTTTAAGTTATCTTATTTCTTCTCCTTCATTTAGTTACATTGAATATCTTACTTTTTCAGTTTATCTTTCTTTAATTTTTCATGGTAAAATGTAATTTGTGAGATATATGAAAAGGCCACATGAAAGAAATGGCAAAGAGAGTTGAACTTGAAAAAAAATGGTCATTGAATATGTCAAACTATTTTGATGTATTTCTGTTTTGTGTCATGAGCATGAGAGATTTTCTTGCTAAGTTGGGTTAGCACTTAGTGTTGAGAGTGTAGGGAGTGAACCTAACCAAAATAAGTTTAGTTAGAAGCTTGAATCATCCTGGATAGGATTAGGAAGAATCCAAGAAAATTGGTGTATTTAATCTTTAAAAAAGATAGTAAAAATTCTATCATAGTTGTAGTAGATACTAGATGTATGCCACACTATATAAGGTGGTTAAACCAGGATATATTGTAAACCTCGAGTAATTAGTAAATAATTAATCAATAAATTAATTATTATTTAAAAAATTAAAAAATTAAATTTTATAATTTAATGAGATAGAAATAATTAAAATATAAATTTTAACACTAATTTTAAAAAAATTAGTCCAAAATTAGGCCGAATGAACCAAACCAGTTGGACTGGGCCCAAATTGAACCGAAGGCCCAACCCATTCACACTCTTATAAGTGGCTTCAGCCACTTCTCCCTCAAGGAAAGGGGATTCACGTTCTTGAGTGAAGAACGACGTTGAAATTCCTAACCCTCACCACCAAAATTTCAATTGTCCATAACTTTCAATTCAGAGATCTGATTGATGAGCTGTTAGCGACCACGCTTTCGTCTCGAAATTCTCTACAAAACTCACATATCAATTTAGTAAGAATCTAGCAAGTTTTTACTCAACCACTCTTCACTAATTTCGAATTTTAAAATTTTGAGTTTGATAGATTATGTGATTTTGATGTTCTAGGCTTGAGTTTGCTTGAGGAAACTATTAGATTTTGTTCATTTGATGTGTGGGTAAGGTAAGGAACTGTTAAACCCTTGTGAATTATTGAATTAGTAAATCCTATGATGATTATAGTGATATTGGGTGAATTAGATTTTGTTCTTATTGATTTGGAGTTTAATTGGGCAGTTTGAAATAAAATCTGGATGATTAAGTTTGAGGAATTGACGTTTGGAAGCTTGGAGTTTGTAAAAAAAGAGGTTTTTGAGGCATTCTGAGTTTAGAGAGGAATCGGTCAATGTATGGTTTTGGTTTCTTGTAGTTAATGTTTAATGTCTCGTGAAAACTTAGGCTAAAAGACTTTAAGATAAGAATGAATTGAATGAATTATTGATAGATTGTGTATATGGTATATGATGTGTGTATAAAGGATGAATTAATTTGTATGTGCTGGATTATGACATTGATGAGTATAAAATAATTATGAATGTTGATGTGTTGAGGGTTGATGAAGGGTTTGTGAAATTGAATTGAACGGATTAGTTGAGAAATGTGTGATTTAATTTTGAAATAATTTGATACTGAAAATGATTTGAATCACCGAGAGATGTTTGGTTTGGTGGATGGAACCATTAAGGGGTGGCAAAAGTTCAAGTTTTAGAAGAGATGTTACCGAAATTTTTATGAAAATATGAAGTTTCGTTTGAAGTGATTATTTAGAAAGATTTGGATTTTTAAGGATTTTATAATTTAATTTTGAATTATTAAGAAAAAGATTATGTTTTGAGTTTACTTTATTTAGAAAAGAATGAATTGTGTTTTGAGTATGAATTATTAATGAACGAAACGGAAGGTGTGATAATAAGGTTTGAAGTAATGAATTGTGGTTGAGAAAGTGCGGAAATGATGGTTTGTAAATGAATGAGATATGTGACCCGGGGTAAGAGGCAGTGGCGTTGTACACTTGCTCCGGGAACAGATGAGGAAGAAAAATGATGAAAACTAAGTTTGAATTATGAAATTGAATGAATATAATAAACGAGACATGATTATGGTTGATTGATGATGAGTATGTCTGTGTTTTCTCTCTGGTTGTAAGGGTGATAGGGCACATAATCCCTCTAATAGTGATAGGGCACGTATTCCCTCTAATGGTATTAATGCGCAACAGAGAGACAGTGTTTGGATTAGCTACCGGACATGTCGGGTTTGGCTATATAATCGACAAATGAGCTCATCAGCCATAGGACATGCATACATCATGTGCAGTTATATATTTTGCTTGAGTGTGTATTATTTTGGTTTACTTAATTGCTTAACTCTACTTATCTGCTACTTGTTCTACTTGTTATAATTGCTCCTCTATCTGTGATTTCTTTGGTTAAATTGCATGCGTATATTTTCTGAGAGACCCTTTTTAGTGGAGGTGTGAGGGGGTTGTTCCACCAGTGATTCGAAGGATTGGAGGAGACAGAAAGTGAAGTGTTAAGTTAAAGTTAGATTTAGAACTTGAATACTTTAGATAACTTACTTAATTTCTTGTTTAGTTGGATCTTTAAGCTAAAATCTGAGTGTGTTGGAGTTCTAGGAATGCCTCTGCCTTTTCTGGAACCTTTTATATTAACTATGCAGGCACCTTTACGATGCTGAGAACCTCCAGTTCTCATTCCATACATATTGTTGCTTTTCAGATGCAGGTCAGGAGGTACCTCACTGAGCATTCTGGAGACTCTGTAGAAGCGAAGAACTCTGGGGACTTAGGGTTGTATTTTATTTATGTTTATTGTATATAGATTCTCCATCTTGTATTTTATACTTGCCCCTCTCAGAGGTTAACTTGGAGAAACATGTGTTTATTTTATAGTTTGAGTTTTATTTTAGGTTGTATATATATATATATATATATATATACTCTGGCCAGCCTTAGCTTCGCAAGTCGAGTCTGGAACTTGATATCTATGTTTTGGAACTCTAATCTGTATATTATGTTTTTTTTTTTTGCCTTCTTATGATATTACCTATCTATTTTATGATTATCCATGCGAGTGTGACACGATTTTCTGTTTTTGCTTTTGCTTAGCTTCTTCTTCAAGGCTCATAGATATGATTTCTTTCAACTATATTTATATACGTATTTTACTTTTAGAGGTCGTAATACCTCGCCACCTCTGCTTTACAACTTAAGCGTAAGGCTCTGTGTGGTAGGATGTTACATATATGACCGTATACTCTTCTCTTCTCTACCCTGTTTTTATATCGTTAATTATGAAACGAAAATAAATTATCTCCTGCATAATCGCTATCATAGACTCAGTAGATGCCAAATCTATTTTGGTGTTCAAGTTTTAAAACCTTAAAAAGGTGACCCTAAACTTCCTTCTCTAGGCGATTGAAAACCTTCAATTGGTATCAAGAGCTAATGTTTGAAGCATCAAGTCTAACAACTTAGAGAAAAGATCCAAATGGCCAATATAAGAGCAAATGTGGTTGCTTACACTCTTAACGAAGGGCAATCCAATAACAGACCATCATCTTTCAATGGCAAAAACTACACCTATTGGAAGGAAATGATGATGATCTTTATACAGTCCGTAGCCTACAACGTATGGAAGATAATCGTAAACAGCCTAGATGTTCCAACAAAGACCAATGCCAAGGTGAAGTTGTTCCAAAAGAAGTGGAGTGGAATGATGAAGACAAAAAGAAAGTGAAGCTCAATGCCAAGACTATTAACATGATGCACTATGCCATTAGCTGTGAGGAATTTCGAAAGAATTGTCCATAATGTCAAAGGTTAGAAAACTTCCCAAAGAAGCAGAAATGCCCCAAAACTTCATTCTAGAGGTGAAATTGTTCGATGTGTGAAGAATTAATTTTATGGGACCTTTTCCTCCCTCATATTCAAATAATTACATCTTAGTTGTTGTGGACTATGTTTCTAAATGGGTGGAGGCAGCGCCATTGTCCACTAATAATGCTCAAGTGGTATTTCAATTTTTCAAGAAGAACATTTTCAATAGGTTTGGTATTCCTAAAATCTTGATTAGTAATGGAAGAAGTTACTTCTGTAACAAATAATTGGATGTTCTTCTCCACAAATACATGGGATCAAACATAAAGAATATTTTAATAGAGAAGTTTTTAATTCTCAGACAAGTGACCAAGTGGAAGTTTTTAATAGAGAACTCAAGGATTCTAAAGAAGACTGTGGGAGCTTTAAGAAAGAGTGGGTCAAGAAATTAGATGATGTTCTCTGGACATATAAAACGGCATTTAAGACACCCATTAATATATTACCATACCAATTTATGTATGGCAGATTTTCTCACTTACTATTACTAGTGGAATTAGAGCATAGAATTTATTGGGCTACCAAGTTCTTTAACTTTGATGCTAAGACTGTAGGAAGAGACTCCTTCAATTCAATGAGCTCAATAAGTTTATGGTTGTCGTATATGAGAATGATAAATTCTACAAGGAAAAGACAAAAATGTTGCATGATAAAAAAAATCTCCTCAAGAACAGTTGAGCGCAGACAACAAATTCTTCTCTTCAACTTGAGGCTGAAAATCTTTTTTGGAAAACTGAAAATAAGATAGCCAGGGACTATTTTTAAACTTTTTCAAAGAACGCCAAAAAGTATATTAACTTAGATATATAATAATGTATTATTATATTTATCGACTCAAATCACAACCTATAGATATTAAATCAAATACAACAGCACTTCCATTTGGTTTATTTAATATAAATAATTAAGTTCAAACCCTTAATTTAAACCATACTTATATATAAGGTCGATCCATAAGCTTTTGTTAATAATCTATCCACAAGTAGCTCATAAGCTAACTTGATTTATTTATTGCAAGCTAAGCTTAAATGGATATTATCCTCGTGTCAATTTGGAGTTGGAGGTGTGACTATAATCACTGCAGATAAATTATCCCTTGGGTGTGGCATTGCCATAACATGTCCTTCAGGAACTGATGATGCAACCCAACATGAAACATGGACAGGTTTGTTTCCTTCACAAAATGCTACATCGTACAATCCAAACTCGTTCCACGTTGCTAGGGTGATTTGATATTTGAGACCCAAACTCTTAACATTGTTTCCACCATTATTTGAGCAGCTTTCAATTGTGACGACCCCACTTGATGAGGATGAGTCGTTCTTCACAAGGAAAGAAAATTTTGAACCCATTTGTATGTTATGTTTATGTTCCAAGTCTTTAACACAAAGCATGGCTAACTCCCTCCATGTTTCTTGATTGATACTCATGATCATCACATCAGTGGTGGAAGTGATCTTGAAAATCATGCTTTCTGCTCGCTTTCTGCTGAATGTGGGGCTGATTACATGGCTGGGGAGAACCTCATGATCTTTCACCAAAGGGTGGATAAATATGGATTTCTTAATTTCTCCATTTTGGGGTAACATTTCTTGGTATATCTCTGTCCATTTCTTGAGGAAGTTGTCAACTGCCAAAACCTCTGTCAATAAGAGGCTGCAGCTAATGCCAATTGAGTACCCTCCACATTCAAACTTAGTCACCTAAGACAGTGAGTGGGGAAAAAATATCACTTTCAATAAAATATTCAAAACATTTGAATTTCATGATATGTGATGTTAACTTTGAATTTCAGTTGGCTGAAAAATGAACGAGGAAAGAAAAATGGTAAGTCAGACTTACACAAAATTATAATAATATAAAAAGTACAGAGAGTTAATTTTTAAATAGTCGAAATTAATCCATTTTCTCATTATTAAATTATTTTTTTGCTTTATTTTTTAGGAATTTAGGATTTAATATTAGAATTTTGGATTAAAATTTAAAATTAAAATTAAAAAAATTAACTGATGTCGATGGAAAAAATAATATTATTTGAACAACTCGAATAAGCAACTTTTTTTATACGGCCTCATATGCAAATATGCATTTAAGGGCTTATCGAATAGTCATACTCACTAAAGCTGTTAATGGACTAGTACGATCTATCTAGATTCAATTTATCTATATCCCCAGGTTATATAAATTGAGTGAATGTTTTGTTTATGGCCATAAATTTTCAGTTCAAATCGTTTATGATCAATTCAACAAATTAAATGGGATGATATGTTTATTTTGTATTTGTCTTTTAAAAAAATCTTTCTGATAAAGAATATTAACAAAAAAGTGTTGTTTTAATAAATACAAAAAAAATATATTAAATATAACGTATTTATTTAACTCAAAATTTAAACCAACCTAATTTTAGAAGGAAAAATTCGCCAATTTAAATGAAGAGATTGAGCAGGATGTAAATCATAGGATCCAAGCAGGGTGGTCAAAATGATGGAGTGCATCTAGTTTATATGCGACAAAAAAGTGCCTTTAAAACTTAAAGGTAAATTCTATCGCACCGCTATAAGACCGGCTATGCTTTATGGTACGGAGTGTTGGGCGGCTAAATGAGAGCACGAACATAAGCTGAGTGTGGTAGAGATGAAGATGTTGAGATGGATGAGTGGTCATACGCGATTAGATAAAATAAGGAATGAAGATATAAGGGAGAGAGTTGGAGTAGCACCCATTGTGGAAAAGATGGTTGAATCGCGTCTTAGGTGGTTTAGACATGTGAGAAGAAGACCGATAGAACATCCAGTCAAGAGGGTGGATGAGATGGAAGATGGATAAGGGACGAAAGACAGAGGAAGACCTAAGAAGACCATCCATGAGGTGGTCAAACGAGATCTATATGTAAATGGTCTCTCTGTAGACATGACACATGACAGAACACAATAGCATCGTTTGACTCATGTAGCCGACCCCACTTAGTGGGACAAAGCTTTATTGTTGTTGTTGTTAAATGAATAAACTTAGTAATGGATTTAATGTGTTTACACTCCTCTGCCTCCACTAACTACAAAAGATATGATTGTGTCCCCTTAAAACCTTATTATTCACATGGAGGCCACTCAGATAAAGATGCTTAAAACATCTTTTTTTAAAGATGTTTTCATGTTGTGTTTTAATTGGTTTCTGTATAATTTATGAACGAAAAAAATTAACTATCCTGATAATTTTTTGTATTTTTATTTATATTTTAATTATAAACATAAATATAATTTAATTATATTATTTATGAAATGTGATTATAGATGTAGATAAAATTTAGATATATTACTTATATATAATTTCATTGTATTGTATTGCTTATAAAGTTAGATTATAATTATGACAATAGAATTGTTCTTGTATTTTTATATGTGTGACTAATTGGTGGTGTTAAAACATTTACTCTTAATTATAAATAAGGTTTATAATTTAAAAAATCAAAGACTCAATTAAAAAGATACGAAAAAAATGATGTTAAAATATTCTAACACTTTAAAATAAAAATATTCGAAATTCAATTAAAAGTTATTTAAATTTTAAACTCAATAAAAATTTATATTCAATGTGTTTTGTATTAAATATATTTAATAACCTATTATATCATATTGGTTGAAATTAGTTTTTATAATGTTAATTTTTTAATAATACTTTATTAAAAAAATTATCTTTTCAGAATTTTTTTAAAAATTAATTAATATTATATATATATATATATATATATATATATATATATTGTTAGATTACATCTTGTTATAAAAAATTTATTTATTTTTAATGCTTATATTAAAAATAAAAACAAAATTTAAATTAGTAAATTTTAATCTATAATATAATAATAATATAATAATTATTTTATATATTATACGAATAAAAATTAATTATATTTTTATTTATAAAAATTTTAAGAGCTTGTTTTATATATATATATATTTTTTTTTTGATAAATGTGATATATTTTTTATGTAAATAATCTTTTAAATCTATTACCTTTTTTATTTTAGTCTAAATTAAATGTTTTTTATTATTTTTGGATAGAAAATCTTTTGAATAATTTAATAATATATGATGAGGAATACCAAATAAATTATACAGAAACCAATTAAAACATAACATGAAAACATTTAAAAAAAAGACGTTTAGGTGGTTAAACTTATGCTATGGGTAAATGCACCAGTAATTCATTAAACGAAAAGTAAAGTGAAGTACATGTAGAAGAAATAATAGTACTTGCCTGAACGGAGCACAAGGGTGAGAACTGAGGAAGTGTCTCATCAATTTCCTTCCAGTAGACAAGCTCAGTCTCATTATCATTGTGTCTCTCATTCAGATCAAGAAATTGTGACAAGGTCCATTGACACTGTGCCGACAATAATCGAAAGCCAGAATCAATAGACACAATTTCGAGTCCCGTGTCTCTTTCCAGGAGCCTGGCAGCGAGTATAGGGTAGTCCACTAGGGCCATGCACAGTGACTCCACAATCCAACCATAAAAAGACCAACCACTCTCCTCACCATTATCGTTATTATAGTAGAACACTACTTGGTAGCACCCTCCAACAATGCTATCATGGTCGTTACTGGCTAACAACACTTTTTGAGCTAGCCGTGGCTGAGTTTCCTTGACCGGTGCCACAGTCTTCACGGCTAAGATCCGCACCTTTGGGAGGCTATGATCATCATCATGGCTGCCACCTTTGTCAAGCACAACCTCCATGATTTCTTGGGTTAAGTAATGACCTTTGATAGTTGGAATGAATTGTACGGATTCTACTTCGAACTGTCACTCTTAATATATATATATATACACGGATGGATACTCCTTCATGTAAAATAAATTTTTGTTGATCCTTATATGATGAAAATTGTAGGATTATATTTTGATATACTATAAAAGTATTATTTTTATTTAAAATGTACTTTATATAAAATAATTTTATAAAAAGATATTTTTGACATCTTTATTTAAGTAACTCCTATATATAAAAATTTTTGTGTAGCATTTTCAACAGACTTAGAAAAAAAAAATGACACTTTTTCTTTTAAATGACTTTTTTTATTATTATTATTTTTAAAATATATAATTATTTTATAAGAATTAAATAACATACATTTTAATCTATTAGACTAAAATACTCTTTAATAATATATTATAATTATATATATTAGTATTAATAATATAAAATATATATCTATTATTAATGTAACAAAATTAATTTATTTTTAATATTTAACGTATTATAAAAATATTTAATTTATAATTTTTTATATATTTTATGATTAATAATAAAATATTTAAAATAAATAAATTTCATTACTTTAACAATAAATATATATTTCATATCATCATTATTATTATTATTATTATTATTATTATTATTATTACTATTATTACTATTATTACATAATATAAAATATTTTACCTTTTTAAAAAAACATTCAATTAAAATTTTTTTATATATTTCATGATTAATAATAATATATCAAAAATAAGTAAAATATATTACTGTTAGTATAATTAATTTTATTTATTTTTTATATTTTATTGTTAATCATGAAATATATAAAAAATTTAAATTAAATATTTTTATAACAAGTTAAAATATTAAAAATTAAAATTTATTACAATAATAATAGTTTTATATTATATATTATATATTATTGCTTTTCTTGAATAACCAAATAATTATCATTAATCGATATATAAAAATAATTATTGAAAAGTATTTTAGTCAAATAAATTAAAATGTATGTCATTTAACTCTTGCAGATGAGAAGAATGCATATTTTAGAAATAAAAAAAATATTATTTAAACATCTCATAAAAAAGAAAATGTTATTTTTTATGCAAAAAATTATTATAGAAATTGATATTATCTTCGTAAAAATAAAAATTTGAAAAATACAGACAACTAATTTTTAAGTAACAAATTTTTTTGTAAAATTATTTTTTTTATTTTTTAAAATTACAATTTAAATTTTAAATTAAAAAACTGTTTATATTAACTCAAGAAAGTTAACTTCCTATCTCAATTCTAAAAATTTATTTCATTTATTATTTGATATCTGTAAAAACTTTATTCAAAAAGGTCAATTCCATAAAGATTTTAATGAGGGAGTTAACTTTTTTTTTTAATTTTAATTTTTAAATTCTATACTCCGAATACTCTAGAAACATCTCTTTATATCTGAATACTCTAGAAACATCTCTTTATATTTTTTTATATAGTGTCTAGTCTTATTTTTTCATCCTCTCTTACTTTTTATTTTTATGTAGTTATAACAATAATGTTTGCTGAAACTACACACTGTTATGATTCATGAAAAAGTGAATAGTATTTTCGGTTATTGAAATATTATATGAGGAATATTAGGGGTAAGTAACTTTGTGATTTGTAATTATCAAATAGTCAGTAACTTTTGTGATTTGTAGTCATCAAATAGCCATTAATGATGGTTTTAATGGTGTGAGATTTTATTCAATGGCTCACTTTTCTTTGCTGGTTACATGCTGGTCAGAATTTAACAAAGTTGCTGGCCCCTAGACTTTTTCATATTATATTTATATTAGGTGAATTTTATTCTATCTTTTCTAAAATAAAGGGTAAATTACCCTTTGTGATATATACAGTGATTATTCATAAATTATTCTTCTATTAGACCTCCAAGATTCACGTTATCTTCTTTTTTCTTTTCAATTGGCACGATGTTTCTCTTTAAATTTGATAATAGTGTCATTTTCATAATCCACACCAAATACACATTTTCTTCTCCAATTTTAAAACCATAATTCCTCTCAAATCTAATCACCATTTCCAATCAATTAGGTTAGGATTTTAAACTTGTTCATATACTTTCAATCTCCCATTTCAACGAGCACATCTATTAATTTTTCAGCTCTCTCCTTCCTAAGATTTTCTTCCTAGTATTTTTCTTAAAATTCAGTCGGATTAACAATGATACTCCTCTTCAGATAACCAACTTTCGTAACCTTGTATAACTATATAACAAAAACAAACCAAAATATTAGTTAGTCATAAAAACAATGAGTCAATAATTACCATCTTAGGATTTTTATTATCTGAATAATAATTGAAAAATAATTTAAGAACGATTAAAGATAAAAAAAAATAAAATACTTTGGTGTCTCCTTTCACGCACCAATTACCATCATTTTTAACTAATATATCACAAATTTCTATCATTTTTTAGCTCTCTCGTTTTTTAGATTTTCTAGGGATCGTATTAGAGATAGTAATTAGATTTGACGATCTCATTCAAACTTTAAAAATCTAATTAAAAAATAATTTATCAATAATCATTATATATGCCACAAGGGATAATTTACCCTTTATTTTAATTTAGAGAAGACATGGTAGAATTCACCTTTATATTAGTATTGCACTTAATAATTTTAGTCTTACACTATCGTTTTTTAATATAACTAAAAAAAGAAAAAATAATAAATAAAGTGATTATTTAAAAAAATAAGATAAAAATAATTATATAAAATTAAATGAATATAATTGAATTTTTTATAACTTTACTTAATAGCCTAATTTAATCTAAATTTCATAATTACATAATCATTAGATTTTACATTAATTTATATATTTTAAGAAAGTAAATATCTATCTGGGTTTATACCCGGTTGTAACTAATTTTGCATCGCTATAAAATAAATAATAAAAATATTAGGTGTCTAAGTATTTTTATTGTTAACTAAGATAATTAAATTACTAGGATTTAAATTTCAGTTGCGCTCTTTCTCTTCTTCCTGCTCCTCTGTTATCACTACTATCACTGTCATTATTATTACTGCTGCTACTATTATTGTTGTCATCTTCTTCTTATTATTATTATTACTAGTTCATTTTTTTCTTTTCCTTCTTTAACGTCTTGTTGTTGTTCTTCTTCTTCTTTTTTTTTTATTTTTTTTTGAATTGAGTGTATCTTTTTTATTGAGCGAAATTGAAAACGTATAAATATTTTTTATATTATTTTTTTATGTTCAATATTTGTATGCTATATGTGTGAATTTATGTGATACGTTTAAATATTTGTGTGCTTTAATAAACCAGAATTTATTTAATCATTTCTAATAAATTAGTGTTAGTTACTAAACTATTAACTTTATTACTTATGTTATTTTGCTATATTCGATATTTGTATTGTTATTGTATATATTTTTTTTCTTTTATTATGGTTATTTATGATGTCTTTAGTTTTCTTTAATTGAATTGTTTGAAAAATTAGTGTTATTCTATGATTCTGATTTTTATGCAGTTATATATGTAAATTTGTATGCTATACTGAATAAAAATGTGTGCTACACTTAAATATTTGTGTGCTATGATAAACCAGAATTTGTTTAATGATACCTGTCAAATTAGTGTGAGCTACCAAACTAATAGCTTCCGTTACTTATGTGCTGTAAAAATGTAAGAGTGTGTGTTGTTTCATTTTATTTGATTTACACATGTGATGTGGTATAGTGTTTACAGTGTTGATGGACAACTACAACAAAGACGAAGCGTTCGCTGAACTTTTCAAAAACCATTTACATTCAAAGCTGATTTGCACCCCTTGCATTTAAGAACAACATTCCATAAGCACAAAGAAAATGTGTTGGGTGCACTTAAAAATTGTCGTGCCGCACTCTCTGAAGACCCTAACCACCAAGAAATATTGAAACTGCAGATCAGAATTAATAGCCATGAACCATGATGACATATTTAAAAAGAGTGTCAACAGTACTTTTTGTATGTGTGTGTGTTTTTTTCTTTTTGAAAAATGAAACTTATCATGTAACATTGGCTTGCAATGAATGGTGATTGGTTTACACATCATAAAAAAAGAGAGAGAAAAAAATGTATAATATAACTCAATAAAAGAATATACACATAAATTTTGGTGTAGTAAAAATTTGTATATTGTGTTTAAAAAATTTGTATATTATGTGCAAAAATTTGTGTGTTGTGTCAATAAATTTGTGTTACATTATAATTTTTGTGTGCTACACTTCAAAAATTTGTATACTCTAAAAAATGTAGAAAGACTAGTATATTTAGTGCAAGCTCTTTAAATTATGTGTTAGTGGAGCACTACTCATATGTCATAGGTTTCATTTTGAGAGTAATTTTTATTATAATTAGATCAACTTAGTTAAACTTAATTGTCAATAAAATTTATACATGTAACATCACTAAAAAATTAAAATACTAATTTTAGTATGTCTTGCCAACAGTTGGTGAGTCGTCTATTAGGGGTGTCCATGGATTGGATCCGATCCGCATATCCGCGGTGTTTATCCGAATCCGATCTGAAAATTGCAGATATGGATCTGATCCGCAAGGCTTTCGGATCGGATCGGATCGGATCCACACACTAATCGGATCGGATTGCGGATTTTGTGTTGGTATCCGCATATCCGATCCGCATATCCGCGTATCCACAAAAATAAAGAAATAAATAAGTAAAATATTCTTTTTATGTTTTATTTTAACTAATAATTATCATATATGTTAAATTATTTTAATTTATTATTCAAGAAAAGTATGTTTAATATTATTTTAAGAGTAAACATATTTAAAAGAATAGAAAAAAATAAATTTTATTGATATTTTTTTAATAAAAATAAGCTTTTAAAAATATTTTTGTGTTTTGCGGATATATCCGATATCCGATCCGATCCGATCCGCAAATGTGCGGATCGGATCGGATCGGATCCAACCTTAAAAACTGCGAATATTGGATCCGATCCGATCCGATGATTGTAGTGCGGATCGGATCGAAATTTTGACCATATCCGATCCGACCCGATCCGCGGACACCCCTATCGTCTATAACCTATTTTATTATTGTCTTATTAAGAGACGGCAATCATAACATACTAAGAGTATAACAACAAGATTGCGGTGAAAATTTTAAAGGATATTGAGAGTCATTGATATAAAAAATGTTATTTATACATTAAAATCAGTCATCATATATTTATATATTTTATATTAATAATTAATTTTAGTGGCTGATTGTCAAAATTTTTATTATATAAAAATACAAAAAAAGTTTAAATTTATAAAAGTTGACTTTTTGGTGTTTGGATTAATTTCTATGTGAGAAAATTTATAT